>NW_007251434.1:461470-583975 GCF_000164805.1 Carlito syrichta | reverse complement strand
TTGTTTATTATTGGTGTAAAGAAATGCGGTTGTCTTTTGCACATTCATTTTATATCCTGAGACTTTGCCAAAGGCCTTTATCAGCGTAAGGAGGTTTTTGACAGATTCTCTTGGGTTTTCAAGGTATGCAATCATGTCGTCTGCAAAGAGAGATAACTTGAATTCCTCTTTTCCTATTTGGATACCCCTGATTGCCTTCTCTTCTCTGATTGCTCGAGCCAGGACTTCCAATACTATATTGAACAGGAGGGGTGACAGTGGGCATCCTTGTCTTGTTCCAGTTTTCAGGGAAAATGGTCCCAATTTTTGTCCATTTCGGAGTATGCTGGCTGTGGATTTCTCGTAGATGGCTTTTACTATTTTGAGGTATGTTCCCTGTATGCCTAGATGTTCGAGGGTTTTTATCAAGAAGGGATGCTGGATTTTATCAAAAGCTTTTTCTGCATCTAATGATATAATCATGTGGCTCTTGTTTTGACATCTGTTGATGTATTTAATTACATTTATAGTTTTATGAATGTTGAACCAGCCTTGCATCCCAGGGATGAAGCCTGCTTGGTCATGATGAATGATTTTTGAGATGTGTTGTTGAATCCGGTTTGCTAGGATCTTGTTGAAATTTTAGCATCTATGTTCAACAAAGATATTGGCCTGTAGTTCTCTTTCTTTGTTGGATCTTTACTTGGTCTGGGTATCAATGTGATGTCAGCTTCGTAAAATGATTTGGGGAGAGTCCATCTTTCTTAATTGCCTGGAATACCTTCGGTAGGATTGGTATCAGCTCCTCCTTAAATGTCTTGTAGAATTCTGCTGGTAAGCCAACTGGTCCAGGGCTTTTTTTGGAAGGTAGTTTTCTTATTATGTAGTCAATTTCCTTGATTGTTATTGGTCTATTTAGGGTTTCAATTTCTTCTTGTTTCAACCTAGGCAGGTTGTGTGATGACAGAAAGTCCTCCATTTCCTTAAGGTTTTCAAGTTTGTTTCCATACAAGTGTACATAGTAGTCTCTAATGATATTTTGTATTTCTTCGGGATCAGATGTGACTTCATCTTTTGTGTTTCTGATTGTGTTTATTTGGGCTTTTTCTCTCTTTTTCTTGGTCAGTCTAGCTAGGGGACCACCGATCTTCTTTATCCTTTCAAAGAACCAGCTTTCTGTTTCATTGATTTTTTTGTATTATTTTTTTGTCTTCTATGTCCTGGATTTGGGCTTTTATTTTCGTGATCTGGATTCTTCTGCTGAAATTAGGGTTTTTGTGGTCTTGCTTTTCCAACTTTCTTAGGTGGCTTGTTAGGTTGTTAATTTGTGATCCTTCCATTTTCTTCATGTGCGTTTATAGGGATATAAATTCCCCTCTTACTACAGCTTTCATGGCGTCCCAGAGAAATTGGTAAGATATTTCTTCATTTTCATTTGTTTCCAGGTATCTTTTGATCTCTGTTTTGATTTCATCATTGACCCAGGAGTTGTTTAGTGTCCATATCTTTGTGAGTTTTGGGGGGACCTTGTTGGTGTTAATGTTTATTTTTATTCCACTGTGGTCTGAGAAGGTGCATGGTAAAATTTCGGTCTTTTAAATTTGCTTATGCTTGATTTATGGCCAAGTATATGGTTGATCTTAGAGTATGTTCCATGCGGTGATGAGTAGAATGTGTATTCTGTGGTCTTTGAGTGGAGGGTTCTGTAGGTATCAATTAAGTCCATTTGATCAAGAGTCACATTGAGGTTTCGGATCTCATTGCTGATTTTTTGTCCTGATGATCTGTCTAGGGTTGTAAGTGGGGTATTAAAGTCCCCAGCTATGATGATATTGGAGTCAATATCTTTTTTTAGTTTACCTAGGAGCTGCTTTATAAAAGTTGGTGCATATATGTTTAGGGTGGATATTTCTTGTTGATGGATTGAGCCTTTTTTCATTATGTAGTGGCCTTCTTTATCTTTTTAAATTTGTGATAGCTTAAAGGGTTTTTTGTCTGAGATTAAGATCGTGACTCCTCCTTTCTTTTGTGTTCCTTTCACCTGAAAATTTGTTTCCCGTCCTCTTACTTTGAGTCTGTGAGTGTCCTTTCTAGTGAGGTGAATCTCTTGAAGGCAATAGATTGTTGCCTGGTGATATTTTATCCATTTTGCCATTCTGTGTCTTTTCAGTGGTGCATTTAGTCCATTCACATTCAAACTAATTATTGAAATGTGAGAGTTGATCCCTATCATAATGTTCTTACAGCATTGTTGTTCTTCCTGTTTGTGTGTTGTCTTTCTTTTGGTTTTAGAGTTGGATCATGTGTGTTTTTAATCTTTTGCCTGTACTCTAGTGAAGAATGTTGTTGTTCTTTTTTCCTTTTCTTCTGTGTTCAAAACTTTCTTAAGTGTTTCTTGTAGAGGTGTCTTGTGGCAGCATAGGTTCTTAGGGTTTGGATATCTGAGAAAGATTTTAATTGTCCCTAACTGATGAAGCTTAGCTTGGCTGGGTAGGTTATTCTCGGTTGAAATTGTTTATCTTTTAGAACTTTGAAGATAGGGCTCCAAGCTCTCCTATCCTGGAGGGTTTCTGTAGATAAATCTGCTGGTATTCTAATTGGTCTTCCCTGGTAGGTTGTCTGATCTTTTTCTCTTGCTGCCTTTAGGATTTTTTCTTTTATACATACTTTGTTTAGGCAAATTATTATGTGTCTGGGAGTTGGTCTTCTCATTTGTTGTCTTGCAGGGGTTCTCTGAATCTCTTGTGTTTGAATTTTTTCATCACTGATGAGATGAGGGAAGTTTTCTTGAATGATTTCATGAAATGTTTGTTCCAGTGTGACCTCTCTTTCTCTCTCTGCTTCAGGAAGGCCAATTACTCTAGGTTCAGTCTTTTGAAGTGATCATTCATCACTTGAAGGTTTTGTTCTGTCTTTTTGAGATTCTTTTCTATATTTTTGACAGTTTGGGTTAGTTCTGTGTTGGTCTTCGAGCTCTGAGATTCTTTCTTCTGCTTGGCTAATTCTGCTTTCCATGCTTATTAGTTTGTTATTTATTTCCATCAAAGTATTCTTTACTGCTGTTATTTCTGACATCAGCTCCTTCCTATTTTCCTCTTGTCTCTCCTCAATGTTTTAAATTCTCTCTATTAATGTCTTGATGTCTGGGTTTGTTGCATGTGACCAGTCATTTGGGGGATCTTCATTGTTTGTGTTCCGGAGTCAGTTTTCTCAGTGTCTGACTGCCCAGGGGTCTGTGTGAGACCTATATTCTTCTTTTGGTTTTTCTTCATTTGTGCGGTTTTTCCCTCCCTACATTTTCCTTCCCTCCACGTCACCGTCTTCTTTAATTCTGTTATTCAGGGGTAGAGGTGTTGCTTTTACTTCTGTTTGTTCAATCTCCTATTCTTCTTTATTTATGCCCTCTTACTTTGTTCAATTCTGGAGTTGCACTGTAAGTTGGGGGTGGTCCTTTTTGCAGTTTTGAGATTTACTTAAGGGGGGAGCTGTGATTCAAAATCTATCTGCAGGTCCTGGTATCTGCCTATGTGTATGGATAATGTGAAGCCCACTTCCCACTGCCTTGGAATCTCTCCATGCAGTGGGGCTGTAGGTTTACTCCCTGAAATAAAATGAGGTTAGCCGAGGGAAGAGAATGGAGCAGATGGGGGGGGTGGAGAGAGAGTAGTAAGGGGGGGAAACAGATGGGTGTACCAACAAATGGAGAGAGAGAACTAAACTGAAACAGATAAAAACAATATAACACGGCTACAGACTAACCAACTCCCATACAAAAGAAAACTAAAATATAATAATGCTAACATGCAAGCTAACCAACCACCTTATTGGTGTCCTTTCAGCTCTGATTTCTAGCTGTCTTCTCAAGCTGGTAAATTTGTTCACAGTTAGGGTCAGTTGCCCCTGGCCTGCTGTGAAGCACAGTTCAGATCACCACTCTGTTCACCACTCAAATCTGACCTGTGTCTGTTTTTCCAGTTTGTTTGTCCCTTTTCGGTGTTGTTACCTCAAATCGCCAGCAGGTGGTGGTATCTCAGCTGCTCGCCCCAGAGGGGGTGGAGCCAGACAGGAGTCTGGCAGAAGCCGGAGATGGGAGCCTGCCTCAGGGCACAGGGGGGGAGAAGACCCATGGCTGGCATGACGTCATGGTAGCAGCAGAGGTGGCAGCGATCCCAGCAGATCTTGCCTACAAGGGCTTCAAAGACTGAAGTCGTGGATCACCTCAGGCACGGCTGGCATGATGCGCTATGGCTGCCATGGAGGCTGCCACGGCACCGGCGGCTGCTGTATCTGCGGCTGCCAGACCACTGTGATGCCCCAGCCGTGGCATTGGCCAAGCTCTGTGTGAAGAACAGGCTGCCAACGTTGGAATCCGCAGCCCTTAGGACGAGAGCCAGAGACCCTCTGCGTTCTCCTTTGCGGAGGATGTCATAGACCAGGGTGCCCCATTGCCATCTTGCTGGAAGTCTGCCTGAAAGTATTTCATAAAAATAAAGAAAACTCTTTCAAACAATAAACATTATACTCTAAATAACCAAAATCACTTTAGCAAGAGTGTTCAGATGAGTCTCCACATTCTATGTCAGGATTCTAATTTTCGTGCTTATTTCTATATAGTTTTCTCATGTCTCTTGAGTTTATAATTTCCCATGTTTCCCACTGGGTGGAAGGTCTTGTGTGTCTCAAAAACCTTGCAATTGTCTAAGGTACAACTGATTGGTACACCAAGTGGCTACAAGGGGCAGCATTGAATAATTCTCACATGTCTCCCAGAGTAAAATGAAGTCAGCTATATTTGGCTGCTTATATCTTAATGCATTTTGTTTTATCAGCAGACTCTCCATGCTGCTCTTGAAAGGGTGGTATAAAATGCACTGCATATAGAAACAGGAAAAAAGAGATGAATTATTATTGGTCATCCTTTAAATTTCACTATTTGTTAAAGTGGAAATTCTGTCTTCTCAATAACTAATGAGACCATGGCAGAAACTAAGCATATAAAATGAAAATCTATCAAGCTCTTCCCAGCATATTTTAATGCAGCAGATGAAATAATAGGTCATTAAAATAGAAAACATCTGGGACAAATGCTAAACTGGACAGGATATTGGAATAGGATATTAGGATATACATCAACCAGAAGTGTCCTAGGAAAACTGGGATATATGCTTGTTCTATCTCTGGGAGAGCTCTTCTATTGTCATGACTTCAACCACCAATTATCTGTGGCTAAGTTCAATATCTTGACTCCATGTGTCCTGGAACTTGATTTTCGTCCAGCAGTCATTTCCCAGCTCAGCACATGATAGCATTATTGCTCAATTTATTGCTCAAATAACCTGGTGGGTCATTCTAATCTTCCTTATCTTCTATTACATCCAATCCAGTGCCATATATTTTCTCCATTCTCCTTCTGAATCAGCACACGAACTCATCCACATCTTTTCATGCCCATTGCTACCATCTCAGTCTTAATACTAGCATCTCTTACCTGAATGACTCTGTAATCTCAGATCTCACTTCCCATCACCACCCTTACTCCCCTGCAAACTGCTCTCCATGCTAAGACAGAGATGAGTTTGTTTGTTTTTTTTAATTAAAATCGCCAATGGCTTTTTTTCTAACTAAAGTCTGGGTTCCTTAGTATGGTCTTCAGCGCTCATCTTGATCTAGTTCTGTCTCTCTCCATTCTAATCTCTCATCAGCCTCTCCCACATTTTCTTTAGCCTTTCAGCCCTGAAGACATACTTTGTTTTCATTTCCATAGACCATAAATGGTTAGGACACTTTCTCACCTAGTGGCCTCTTTGCCACTTTAACTGTCTTCAAATTCTGTATCTTAAAAGGTCAGTCTCTGGAAAGCACCAAAATGTGAAGCACTGAATTCTTGTCATCTGCCTCCCGGTGTCTGTATTGAGTAAGTAACCAAATCTATGCAGTCAGAATGAACTGAGGTTTCCTTAAAGAATTCTTGTTGGCTTGATAAGAACTAGTCTTTTTGATCCTACTTAAGTAAGGTCTTTTTCTTCTATCTCTAGCTCTTGATCTCTATTTTTATCTGGGATCAGGGCTCAGACTAGTAGTGACTTTTGGGATATGATATCTAATGTATACTCTTGCCTTTATGCAGGATTCCAACTGAAGTTCAGATTACAGATTTCTAAATTGTATGCAGTGTAGGAAGATCTTTCCTAATGTCCTCCATTACAGAAGATTCATTTCAGTGTATACTTGCTGTCAGAGTAGACTTTCTAATATGTGATCTTAATTCTTCAGTTCCAAGTTGGACTCAAATGCAGCTTGTCTTGCTTCCAGTAAAAGTGGAGAATGGTTGGCTTCTTTTCTCTGTCCAAAGACTCTTCTGATACATGTGAACAATTCACAAATTGTTTTGCCTTCTGGAGGATAAAGTCAAAAAAGTACCCATGATATAAGCTCCCTTTCCTAAGATGGATTTTCTACTGAAAAGTCAAGCTATACAAGATTAAAAATCCATGATGTTTAGGGAATTTGAAGTCTTATTTTCATTTATAAAATGTATATAAAAATATACTGCAATCTAAGTCATGTTTTAGCTATGTTCCAGAAGACTGAAAAGTGTTGTTTTCCTGGAAAATTACTTATTACAGAAAAGATTTTGTAGCTATATAATTTGTGGTAGGCAGAGATGTTTCCCAAGGGCTCTCAGATTTAAGACTGCAATAATGGATGAAACTCTGATTCTGATATCACATTCTCTAGAGTGTATGTTTCACTTCCAAGTTTCATAGACTTTCTTCTAATTCTTCTTCCAGAACTATTTCAATGACTACAGGAGAGTTTGTACTGTAGGAAGAGCAGGAAAGGACAGAAAGAGGCAGGTAGGGGAGAGATGGGGAGAGATTTAAAGCCATATCTATAACTGTTTTTCTGTTTATCTGACTCCTTGTCTCTTTTCTCTAATTCAATCAACTTCAACAGGCTCCAGACACCCTGAGCACAAGGTGGAGCCTAAACAAAATATTTTCTGTGTATAGGAAGCTACCAAAATAACCTCTGCAAGTTCTGTAAAGGGCATTTAGTGAAACACAAAGTAAACAGGCACATAATGAAAGGCTGACAGTGGCTGTGCTGATGAAAAGGACAGAAAGAAAGGAGCAAGTTCCTCCTCGTCAAGATTCAGCTTCAAAAACTGGTCTTCTTATGTACAAAGCAGTCAGTAGCAGCCTGGGGAGCTGGCATATCAGTTAACCTCTCTGGGCTTTAGCTTCTTCAATAAAAGGAGGAGATTGGACCAGTGCACCTTTCAACACTAACTCTTTGGTATTCTGATATCCAGGTGTCCCCTACATAAAAGAAAGTATGATGGGAATAAAAACATACAGAATGGATCTATTAGGAGGTGAATTTCACCTTTATCTTCTTATTTTATTGATCAGCCTGTTCTATTTTTACCCATTTTTTTTTTTTTTGAGTTGGAGTTTCACTCCGTCACCCAGACTGGAGTGCAGTGGCCGTTCCTGGCCACCACAGCCTCGACCCACTGGGCTCTGGTGATCCTTCCGCCTCAGCCTTCCGAGTAGCCGAAATTATGGGCATGTGTTACCACGCCCGGTTAATTTTTTATTTATTGTAGAGGTGAGGTCTCGCCAAGTTGCCCAGGCGGGTCTTGAACCCACGGGCTCAGGCAATCCACTTAGCTCAGCCTCCCAAAGGCACGGGATTACAGGCTGAGCCACCGAGCCCGGCCTTTAATCCATATTTAAAGCATGCAATTTAGAAATTTCCAGTGCTCCTTAACTTGTATAGTAAATTGCATATGCTCTTTGAAGGAGAGTGTAGACTGAAGTGATGTATGAGTTAAACTGTTCCCTTCTTCCTACAATGTCTCCCAAGACATTGGCATCTGATGTGAGATAATACTCTGATTTGGCCACTGGTAGCAGTTGTAACCATGGCCCCACGTCTAACAGGAATCTATCGTTGAGTACTAGATCTACATTAATGCTAGTAGGTGGGAGCTAGATCATTTAGAGAAAAGAGAACATCTATAGAGAGAAGAGTAAGTCGCAGTATTTTTTTTTATACTTTTTTTTTTTTTAATGAGAAGCAGGATTTATTGAGGGCAGAAAAGCTTCCACAGTGGGAGGAGACGCAAAGGGGTTACCCCCACACTATTTTTTGTATCTAGCAAATACTTTCTGAATATTGGAGTATGCAAGTGATCACATACCCAGGTACACCTATACTCTCACATACATACAATCAGATGAATAGATTTGCCAGATGCCACTGGAAATAAGATGAGAATGCCAAAAGGAAAACAGATATGAGGGCATGCGGGTTATCTACTAGTCTTCTCTGCTTTTCAGAGTCCAGGGGCTTTCCTGAGCAGGGGGCCCAGTTTTACTCCACCATCTGATCTGGTCCCTCTTCTTTGTTATGAGACATCATTTGGCTGGAGACACTGCAATGACTTTACAGAATCTTTTACTGAGTCATCAAGTTCAGAATATGAATGTTATACATGTAGGCAAATTACAGGTACATAACTCAGCCGGAATTCAACATCTTCCAGTTTAATTCATAAGCAAAGCTTCTAAGAACTGACAGACTTCACCTTTCATTGAACTCTTTTTTTTTTTTTTTTGAGTTGGAGTCTTACTCTGTCACCCAGACTGGAGTGCAGTGGCCGCTCCCGGCCACCACAGCCTCGACCTGCTGGGCTCTGGTGATCCTTCCGCCTCAGCCTTCTGAGTAACTGGAATTACAGGCGTGCACTACCACCCCCGGCTGATTTTTTGATTTATTGTAGAGATGAGGTCTCGCTGCCCAGGCGGGTCTCAAACCCGCGGGCTCAGGCAATCCACTCACCTCAGTCTCCCAAAGGCGTGGGATTACAGGCTGAGCCACTGAGGCTGGCTTCATTGAACTCTTGAGTCTCTTCTAGACTGGACTAGCTATATCTTGCTATCTAGACCCCTAAGTTCAGAAGCTTGCTATAGTGTGTTGAATTTTTTGTTCATACCACATGTCTATCAGGGACTGACGAAAGGACTGCTCATTGTAGCCACTTGGAATCTAGCTCATGGAAGCTAAACCAAACATAGGATTTTGTGATTCCAAAGTCAGGCAAACTGGTACTGAGTGCTAGGTATTCCCTGCTGGGGCCAACATGTCTCTTCTACTCAGAAGCAAGCATACTCTTTCCCCATTGTTGGGTAGCAACTGTAGGTCAACAGTAGTACTTGACACCCTCTCTCCATGTCTGGACTCATCTTTCCAATTCATCCCCCACCTCTTCTCCTGTGTCTGTCAATTTTTTCTAATCCACCTGGCAAGTTGTTCTCTGTTTAAGATCCTATGCCTTGAATCTATAAATCTTTTGGTTTCTGTCACATTTTTAGTTCTCCAGGTTCTCTAAGAGGCCAAAAATATAGCCTCTTAGAAAGCATCTTAAATGAAAATTTGTCTTACCTTCTGATGAATGATATCCAATTTGACCCATTTTAGAAAGCCTGGGAAACTTAGAGTTTATTTTGCAAATATTATTTTGAATGGATACAACGAGGCTGGAGCAGTCTTATCTAAAAAAGGAACTTTTATTACAAGTAACAAGAATAAACTTCTCTGAGGGATATTATGTCACAGATACTCCTGATTAGCAGTGTCATCCTGGAAAGACCCCTGCTTCCTCAGGCAGTATTCTCCCATGAGTAGGATGAGGGATAACACCACATTTTCAAGAATCTTCTAGGTCTACATTTTAAAATTCTATCACTTAAGTTTATAATATACCAAAAAGTACATTAGTCTCCAATATTTATTGGAGAGAGTGCATTTTTTACATTTCTGGGTATGCAAAATGGAAGCTTATTACTGGGTGTGATCTATGGAGATTATATAGAACCTCATTGTGCAGGTAGGGGGAATGTCTGGTTCCAGGTGCTTGAGTAAAAAAAGTCAGGGAAAATCAAATCAATTGCATGACTCACACCCACGAGGTAGCTGATGATTTACTTGTGCACACAGCTGAGGAAATACACCTACCAGAATTCTTCTGTCTGACAAAGTTCAGATTATCTTCTTTGTGGGCTCCTATGGTGAGGATTGAGAGGTGGTGACCAAAATAATTTGATTATAGCATCTTGGTAGTTACATGCCTTAACTTATGTTTATTTCTTCTTTCTTCTTCCTTTGGCATTTCAGACATAACAATGCCAGAACAGTACACGGACTGTTTCTTTTGATCTTCTTCCAAGACCATGGGTTTCCCTCTTAGGACTTCAGTCTTGGTGTACTTCTAAGTAACAAAGACTGAATTGGAAATCACGTTGGAATCTACTTGTGGATCCTCCCAAACAAAGGAGTGGATGACCTCAGAGTGCTTTCTTTCATTCTCTTCTACACTCATTCCACAAACATTCGTGGAACATCTCCTCTGTATCAGGCTCAGAGATAGACTGGTGGCCCAAACACTAATAAGGCACAAAAAAATTAGCTCCTGCTAATTGAAGGCCCTTACAGTCTTGTCAGGGTATATCTAAAGAAGATAAGTTTGTATTAGGGGGAACGGCCAGTGCTATAGTATATAAAAGTCAGCAATGTATTTGTTGAGTGATCCAAGAAAAGCTACGGGGAGAGGAGATGTTTGAGTGGGACCTTAAAGTGAGTGGGGTTTTGACAAGGCAGAGAAATTTAAGAAGGGATTCAAGATTCAGGCAAAAGGAAGAACTTGGGCAAAGGAACAAAAATGAGTAGAGACAACTGTTTTGAGAACATCTATTTCTAGCTGTAGGAAACATCCCTGATATATTGATCTTTTATGTTTCCGAAAGATTCCCTTTCAATTTCCTCCACATTTAAGGATGACCAGGGAGTAAGTATGATGAAAGTTCAAATCAGGAAAGAGAGGTTTGAGTGCCCTGTGGCGAAGTCAGCCTTGGCAGTGACCAGAATAGGATCATCATCATCATCTATTCTCAGGGGATCCCACTATTGTGACATGTAGCGAGTAGACAAGAGCCCAGGCCTGCTCACTGTCAGAGAGTCAGGAAGGGTTTGAATCTCTGACTGCTGCTGATTATCTGTGATCTCAGACATGACTGAGCTTCTTTAAACCTCAGTGTCTTCCTCTATAAAATGGGGGTAATAATACCTCCCCGTAGAGTTGCTATGAGGAGAAACTGAATTAACACTTGTAAACCTCTGAGAATAACTCCTGGCATACACTAAGCATTTGATAATTGTCAGTCCATGTTGTTGCTGTTTTTATACTTGTTATTTTAATAGTTTCCAAATAAATTTCTCTTTAATTATTGAGGGGTGGCTTCATTTTCTTATAGTGATTTTTCTCTTATTATCCTAAATATTCTGATTTGGAAAGAAAGCATGGGATAGAGGAGGCTTTAATGCTTTTTTATATGGACTGATTTTTGTTGACTATTTTACTATAATCAAGGCCCCATGTTAACTACTGAAATAGTAAATGATAGCAGAGAGAACTCTGGGAAATGTGTTTTATTTTTGGTCTTATATCTGCTAGAGAATAACTGTATAACCTGTCTAAGCTTCAGTTTCAGTGTAGCTTTTAGAGGTTAATAACAATTGTAACCTGCTAGAGTGAGATCAGTCTTTTGTATGCTTTGCGTCCTCCCTTTTCCTTCAGGTGCAGATCTTGCTTTTCTTTGGAGCATTTATTCCTTCCTCATGTCAATCTTATAATTCTGTTGAGTCTGTGGAATTTATAGATATTGACATGAAAAAGGTATAACCCCTCCTCTTCAGAAAGCCAAAGTAAACGGGAGAGAATGTGGGTAACACATGAAAAGCAGAAGTGGGGGCGGGGGAGGAAGGGAGGGAGAGAGAAATTGACTACCGATCTATTGGAGGCATAAAAATCTCCCATTCTCCTTTCTGAATCCACTACATCTGCTCTGGATTCTTCTTTGGTTCTATGATGAAACCCAGAGTTATTTTACTAAATTTCCATTTCCAGTTAAGCTCTATCAAGTTGGGTTCCAGTCACTTGCAATCAAAAGAGCCATCTGCCTCACAGCATTATTGTGTGGGTTAGAGAAGATGCAGTACACTGAGTTCTTTGAAAACCTAAAGCAACAACAAATACTAACTGCAATTAAAAGAGCTGTGAAATATATAGTTCCTTTCCTTGCAGGAGAAATAAGGCATTCTGTGCCACCAGTGTTAATTATGCAAGAACAGAAGTGACAACTGCACAGTCTAAGTAATTGGATTCAGTGTACAGAAAATACTGTTAGTCAAGGTGACCTTGGAGAGCTTTAGGGCACAAAGGTGGAATTCCAACAAGGCGTGAAGGATAAACACAATGCTGATCAAAGTAAGCAAAGAGCTTTGTGGGCATGAAAGATACTTTGGGGCAGGCACCATTGTTGCTTATTTAGGTATCACTTACGTACTGGCCTACTATGGGTCAAGCATAGAGGAAGTATAAACTCAAAGAGATCTTTGAATCTGCTCCAGCTGCTTGTAAAAGCCACTTAAATGGTAGAATACCAAATAGAATCTGTGGCATTTATACAAAAGTTAAAAGAGCACATTCCACATTCTTGTGGGTCCTCTCTTGTATTGCGAGGTCTTTCTTCTTCCTGGTAACATTTTAAAAACTTCCTTGGTGTTCGAGTCACGTTGATCTCATCAGAGTGTTGGCGTCCCCTCTCTTTGGAAGTGAGCAGAAACGACCAGTTCAGAGGAAAGCTACTACCCCCTACAAGGTCCCTCTCTTGACTTTCCGGCTGTTATCACTTTTTCCCACCATCTGGTGACTATCCTTTCCCGGTTTGCACCCTCTTAAGCCACATTTGTGGCTAAGCCTCAGGGCTGGAAATGGAAATTATTCTGCCAAGAAGCCCGATGCTGTTGTTATTAAGTGGCAGCTGACTTCCAAGACTTTGAGGGCCCAGTATGACAATGGTGCACATTGTTTTCCCCAGTATTTCTTAAGATAATTTTAAAAACAATGGATACATAATAATCATACATATTGATGGGATACATGTGATATTTTGATACATGCATACAAATGTGTAATGATGTAATCCAGTATTTGGAACATTCACCACCTTGAACATTTATCATTTCTTTGTGTGAGAAACATTTCATATTTTCTGTCATTATACTATATCTCAACAGTTCATGGATTCTTTCTTCAATTCAAGAAAACTTGTATTAGATGGTTGTCAAGTTCACTCATTGTAAGGCATAAAAAAACCTCTGAAACCTGCTTGCACAACATGTGACTACATGCCATTGAGTTGTATGCATAAGATTGGGGACCCCCAAAAAACTCAGAACTTATTTATAAAAAATTGTGTATTCATACATGTTTAAACTTCAGTCACTTTGGAAGTACTATCTGTTTGACGCAATACACCTCTCAAGACACTTTTTCCACTACTCAAAACTGTTTTTGAATGCATCAATTTTGACGTGTTTTAGTGCGTTTACTGTTTTTGTTTCACCTCTTCCACACTGGCAACATGTTTCCCTTTGAGGACTTTTTTTTACCAGTGAAACAAACAAACAAAATGTCATTGGGGGGAGATAGGGTGAATAGGGAGGGTAGGGTATGGGGGTCATTACATATTTGGTCCAAAACTGCTGAATACTCATTGTAGTGTGGACAGGTGTGCTCATAAATCACCCATCATGAAGTGGGCAAATGAGTTGAAAGAGTCTCCACAAAAAATTCACCAAAGTCAAATGCATCCTCTCACAACAATGCTGGCTGGTACACTGAGGCTGATGGGATCCTAGAACACTTACCTAGCAGGAGAAGTCTATACTACAAGCAGCCTGCCTTCTAAAAGATAATTCTGGTTTTTTTAGGGGGTTGGAGTCTCACTCTGTCGCCCAGTCTGAAGTGCAGTGGCCGCTCCTGGCCACCGCAGCCTTGACCTGCTGGGCTCCGGCGATCCTTCCGCCTCAGCCTTCCAAGTAGCTGGAACAACAGGCGCGATACCACGCCCGGCTAATTTTTTTTTTTTTTTTATTTATTGTAGAGATGAGGTCTCGCCTGCCCAGGCGGGTCCCGAACCCGTGGGCTCAGGCAATCCACTCATCTCAGCCTCCCAAAGGCACGGGATTACAGGCTGAGCCACCGAACCCGGCTGATAATTCTGTTTTTTGAGTGTTCCCTCTCATATGTTAAAATTATTAGTTTTATGGCATGTTAATTTTACCTGAATTAAGAACAACAACAACAACAGTAACAACAAACCAAAACTTTAGTTTTCTCATTTACAAAATGGGATTTATAACACAGTGTTACAGGGTTCTCATAAGAATGAATTAAAATAATCGATGTGGAATTGATTTATGGAAACACCACAATAATAATAAAAACAATACAGAAGTAGTAAGACAAATTCTCCTTCATGGCCAGGTACTCCCTGCCCTAGTTTTGTCCTCCCCTGCTATCCTCAGGACCCTCTAGATTTTTCCTGATATATGAGGGGGAACCCCAAAAACCCAGAATTTATTTTTTAAAATTATGTATTTATTTTTACATGTTTAAACTTCAGTCACCTTCAAAGTGCTGTACGTTTGATGCCTATTGAGATGCTTTTTATACCACTCAAAATAGTTTTTGAACTCCTTGCCAGATGGATGCTAAGGGCAGCTAGTACCAAAGAGGAGAGTGAGCATTAGAGTAGTGAGATGTGAAGCAGCCATTGGGTGAGACTCATCACCTGCAGAGATGGGTAAATTGTGACATGGGAGGTAACTGCCTCTAGTGCGATCCACACCACAAGGAAAGTCTTGCCTTTGTTGACAGACTCTATCAACCAGGGCCAGCCTGTTGATCAACAGGGGTGAAGAAGCAGAAGAGGGTTTGGCTGATTCAAGACGGGAACAGAGGGCTGGGTGCCAGCTGCAGCCCATTTTTGTGCTTTCTAATCCATCATTTCGTCTCTGAAAGTATCTCCTGTGAAGAGGCCCTTTGGCAAGGATGGAAGCTGTGCCTGTTCTCATCTTTTCCTCTATCCTCATCCCAGTTGGAAATAAATAACTCAAAGCTGGTTGACTTCATAGCAGATCTAATTTGTTTCAAGCTCCATTTTCAGTCAATTTCACAGGCAAATTCTTCCAGGAAATTATTCCACGGAAATGGCTGGAGGGGTGAGTATGGCATTTGATCAGAAATAGTTGAGGTTATTGCTTTACGGAGCATAAGCTCTAGAAAGACCCGGGAGATCAGATAGGCATCCCCCTTCTCTTTTTAGAGATAAGAACACTGAAGCCATAACGGGCAGGTGAATTGCCTGTTGTCTCACTTCCAGGTGTCCTGCCTTCCTAAGTCTCCTAAAGGGAACAAGAGACTATCAGAGCAAGAAGTGAGTGGTGACTGAGACAGAGCTGGTTAGCTGGAACTGATCTTGCCAAAGTCTAGATTGAGAGACTGGGAGTAGCTAAGGTCATAGTGAGACAGATTCTCAAAAATAGAGAAACAGCAGAGTAAAAACCCAAACTTGGAACAAACAAATCAAAACCAAGAACCAATACTAGATGGGGACAAAGTGACACTAAAAACAGCTGAGAATGATTTAGGATCAGCATCCTGAAAAAAAAAATCTATCTTCAAGTTAATAAAAACAAACAGGAATTTTAAGACGTGAATGCAATAACTGGATTCTTTAATGGCTTCCCACCGTGGGGGAGGCCTCGCAATCCAGCCTCGTGTATTTTTCCTTTCTCTTTTTGACTCTCTCAAAGCAACCATTTTCAGCTCATCAGATCTACTCCCTGTGCTCACTGTCTCCAGGACTTTCCTCAGGTGGTTCTCTCTGTCCGGAATGCTGTTTCCTCTGCTAACCCCCTGCTCAGGTCCCACCAAATTCTACACCTAAGACCAGTTCAGTCACCACTGCCTTCGCCAAGTCGTCCACACACCCTGGCGGAAAATATTCCCCAACCCCACCCCTGTCCTTCTCTGGTCTCCACTCATACTCGTGCCTGCTCCTGTGTCACATGCTGTTAGAGTGATCTCTGCACAGGCATTCTAGCAGTATCTTCTCCCTCTTTTTTGGAAATTCCATGAGAAATTCATCTGCATCTCACAAGGACCTCACCTGTGTGCCTGACACATCGTGGGTGCTTAAAAAATATTCACCAGCCGGGCTGGTGGCTCAGCCTGTAATCCCGCACCTTTGGGAGGCTGAGATGAGTGGATTGCCTGAGCCCACGGGTTTGAGACCCGCCTGGGCAGGCGAGACCTCATCTCTACAATAAAATCAAAAAATTAACTGGGCGTGGTAGCACGCGCCTATAATTCCAGCTACTCGGAAGGCTGAGGAGGAAGGATCGCCGGAGCACAGCACAGCAGGTCAAGGCTG
Organism: Carlito syrichta; assembly: GCF_000164805.1. NCBI lineage: Eukaryota > Metazoa > Chordata > Mammalia > Primates > Tarsiidae > Carlito > Carlito syrichta. The sequence goes on along the minus strand of NW_007251434.1, from coordinate 567,647 downwards.
TGGTGGCTGGGAGCGGCCACTGCACTCCAGTCTGGGTGACAGAGTGAGACTCCAACTCAAAAAAAAAAAAAAAAAAGTCACCAAGGGAATGGTCAGACAGAGGGTTACGTACAGTTAGTTGTAGAAACGTCATAATTGGCTTTAGTCAGATTCTTACTAGGGGTATCATGTCTCCAAGTAAGGGCAAACATAGAGAAGTTGAGTGCATTCGGAGGAGAGCCACAAAGATGATAAATATGTTTTAAAATAGGCTAAATAAAGTCAATTTAAAGAAAAATAAAACTTAGGGATTTTCCAGGGAAGTGAGGCACATTCATCAATCTTTCTCCAGGCCTGTAAAGGGTTTTTACGCAGAGGATTGACAGCAGCTGCTTTTTATCCCTGATCAAGACAGATCAGTTGGAAATTAATCTAAAAAGAAGCATCACTGAGATCACAAATAGGGAAAATATTTCTGAGAGAAGGTGACTAAACCCTCAGATGAGTTACCAGAGGGATCTGTAGACTTTAGGTCTCCACAAGACTTAAAAAACAGATTCTTGTGTGTCAGAGCCAGTTCAGTGGCTCCCTCTGGAATGAATGCCATGGAATGAATTTGACAATCTGTTCTCTCACACCTCCCTGCGTTGGCCAGGTGTCCGCCTTTCATGGCCGACAGTCAGTTCCAGAATTGTCCAGTAGGGGGCGACCACGCACAGTGAAAGCCCATAGGTACAGTCAGCCAGAATGATTTGAAAAAGTAAATCTGCCTGGGGGAGGGGAGGGGCACACCTTATCGATAAGGGTAACTGCATGGTGAATATTTGTATACCTAGTCCTGAATTGTACCCCACAATTTTAAATAAAATTAAAAGAGGGGAAAAAGTATACTCAAAAAAAAAAAGAGTAAATCTACCAGGTTTGCTAGTGCCCTGGGACGTATGAAAGTGTGCAAAAACCAGTAAGCACACTCTGCCGGTGAACCTGGGAAGCCTCCACCACAGAGCCTCTTACTTTCTCCACTCCTGTCCCATCAGGACTCCTGGGTGTTAAGAACAGGGAGTACACTTGGCAGCTTGGAAAAACCCTTCCTCCCAGCATTGTGGCACAGTCATTTCCAGAAAGTCCACAAAGCCTGTGCTCAGAGCATCAGGTGGTGTGCTGAGACTCTATCAGATCTGCTTCTGCAAACCCAAGCGTGGTGCATAACACTTTACCAGAAACAACACAACATGAAAAACAATTGGTGGAGAAGAACAATTACACAGGCAATTCAGAAGAGCAGTAAATCACTAGTATTTGACTTTAAATAGACATGCACGCAGGGCATCTGCCTGCCTGCTTGCTGTGCCACAAGCCGCCTCCTGAGGAGTGCTACTCTAGGTGCAAGGAGTGTCCTCTTGCTGTGTCTGGCAACTTGCAGGCTCTGCTGCCACCCAACAGTCCTGGCACTGGTGACTTAGCCAGAGACAGCCTTTCTGGGCTGGGTGGAGGGTGGCCCGTGAAGCGGTCAGATCTAGCAGGTCAGGTCTAGCAGTGCCTCCCAATAGGGAAGGTTCACTTATGAGATTCGCCCACTCAAGCAGTGGGCAGTGGCTGCAGCCTCCCGAGTGAACAAGGTCTGCTTTTCATCCCAGTCTTGGAGTTGTGGGGTTCCAGAGTACCCTAGACTGCTGTGAAGGCTAAATTTGTGTTTTAGCTTGCCCGTCTATGACAGCTTTTCCTCATCTCGATGGGCGAAGCACATCTTTCCTGTGCAGCCTTCAGTGTATAATAAACACCGAGGCTTCTCTGCCCTGTCACTCCCAATCCCTGATGGAGGAGGCTCTTGGATTGTTTTAATTGTGCATCCTCTTGAAGTAAGAGTTTGCATCAAAGATCTAGGTGCTTGGGCCCCCAGAAATTGCAACTGTGCTGTGTTGAAAGTATGTGACAGACATGGGCCTTGTGGTAAAGGAAGAATTACTGCATTTTTCATGGGGTTTCACATTTCAGATAAGTTTGAAGAACATTTTCTTTTGCTTTTCTGGTTTTCTGTATTATCTATTCTGCCCCCTTTATGCATGATATGCTAAGGGATACTTGTTTTGTTTTGTTGGTATGTCTTCCAATCTACTCCATTCTGACATCCTTTAAATTATATAATTTATCCCAAATCAGTTTTATTATCTTACATTGAAGGCCCATGAGGCTCAATCAACTGAAAACTGGTGGCATCATTCCCGGCAAGGGAGGAGGTTGGCCTGGATGTCTTTCTGCAAGACAAGGGTTTTTTAAAACTCTGGTATTGGACCAAGATGTTGATAGGTTGGAAGATGGAGGTGGGAAGATGGACTGCTGCCAGGGGCGGATATCCTCAATGTAGTCCCAGTTTTGAAAACTCAGTGCTTTCTTTGGGATTATTTCAGATGTCAAACGCAGCAGGGTTGACATCAAGACACAGCAGGCCATGGATTATGGCTGCCTCTAATGACTGTGTTCCACTGTGTTTATTGTTCTGGATGTTAATATATAGAGTAAATGATAGTCTTTTAATTGAAGGTTGGAAGTGCCTCATGCTAAGGCGCCCGGGTGACACATCATTAACCACTGAAGTGAAACCCAAGACACTTGCTGGCCAGGAAATTACAGCCTTAAAGACCATCTTCCTATTTGTGTATGTGGTATGTGTGGAGAGAGCAGGCCCAGCAGCTGGTCTGCACCTTATTGGCAGTTCTTGACTTTTTTGGGAGGAGAAAAACATCATTTAGAGACTAGCGAGAGCATGTTAGTTCCACAGGAAATCTCAGCTTATCAGAATCTCATTGGAGCATGCTTCTCCTGGTTGTATGAGCCCAGGAGAGGGGAGAGGGATTGGCTCTCCTTACTTCTTCAATAACTTGAAGTGGCTCTTTAGAAATCTTCTTCAGTTTAATTGTGGGAACAATTTATGATGCCTTGGTAATACAGATTTAATTTAAAAATTCCTTATAATTATTCACACTGTAGCTTCTGAGCCATGAGGAGTCTTGACAAACTTATCAGACCATGAACTGGTCCTAACTGCTTCTATGGAAAGGTATAATAGTTGCTTACTGCTGCTGTCACAAATTACTACAAGCTTGGGGGTCCAAGACAGCACAAATCTATTACCTGGTAGTTCTGAAGTTCAGAATTTTGAAATAGGTCTCACTGGGCTAAAACAAAACATTCTTTCGGAAGGTTGTGTGGGAGAATCTGCTTCCTTGCCTTTTCCAGCTTCTAGACGCTGCCCGTACTCGATGTCTTGGGACCCCCTCCTAGGAATTGTATCACTCTGTTCTCTGTTTCTTTGACTCTCCTTCTTCCCTCTTTCAGTTATATAGATCCCTGTGGTTATATTGGAACCATCAGATAATGCAGGATAATCTCCCCCTCGCCAGCTCAGCTGTTTAACAATTTTAATTTCATCTGCAATCTTAATCTTCCATGTCATATAACATAACATATTCAGGGTCTGGGGATGAAGACATGGACATCTTTGGAGTGGGGGACATTATTCTGCCTACTGCACAAAGTACTGGGTTAGCTGGGATCCAGGGGATTATATACCAGGTTAGGAAGTAAGGGCTATTGATGAAGAAATCAAATCATGATAAAAAGCTGTTTTGGATGTCCTAAGATCAAAATAATAAGTCAGGGGTGTTATAGCTTATGAAGAACACTTGCTTTGGGCTTAGAATGAGGTCAAATCCTAACTCTGTTACTACTGGCTGTCGGATTTTTGATATAGTAGTCAATCATGCCAGTAGGATTATTTATTTTTTACTGTTAAATGGAGGTAATAATAAGTACCACATAGGACAGTTGTCAGATTTCAGTAAGATGATACAAATACAATGTTCCCGGTGGTGCCTGATCCTTAGTGAGCATTCAGTAAGTGATAGCTACATGTTAGGAAGTCTTTTTTCCTTTTATCTGACTCCTTGTGAGGCATGACAGGATGGTGAGGTTTTATGCTTCTTTTTTAAAAAGTCAAAACAAAGATCCCAAATTAAGAGTATAAGACTTTTTATTCAAAGGCAGGAGAATTAACACTTTATATTACATTTGGGGAAGAGTACTTTACATTACATTTGGGGAAGAGTTACTTAATTAAGTTCATTTTTTGCCTGGTATTTTGACTCTCAGGCATGTGGGTCTAGTACTGTGTTGAGTGATGGAGAGGGATAAGCCATGGCCCCTGGTCTTCAGGCTAGTGTGGTGACCAGCCATTTTGATATCCTGGCTGACAGCTAAGGGAACGCAAAGAAACTGAGGCAAGAGAGAATGAAGAGAGAGAGATGACCTGGACAGAGGCCCTAGGAGGGGGTTCCAGAAGAATTAAAACTCAATTTGGGCCTTGGAAGAAGACAAAGAGTTAAAGAAACTGTGAAAAGTAGGGAGGGCAGCAGGATTTGGGATAACTGACATGAGCAAAAATGCCAGTGTGGGGGATTTGTGTTTAAGGGGCAGGGCGTATGTTTTAGGTAGGTAGGTTGTGGAACAGGAATCTGCAGAGGCAAATGAGACTGGATTAAAGAGGGCTTCTACTGCTCTAAGTAGACTTAATCTTCTCTGTCTTATTCAGACTTGTAAGGCACGTAGTGGGTATTGATATTATTTATTTTTGTTTTGTCTTGACCTTAGATAAAGAATTTCAACTTAATTCTCTAGATAATGAGGGACCTCAAAAAGAGCAAGGTAAGGCATGTAAAGAAGCACCTTCAAATTATGCCAGGAAGATTGGCTCGAAGAGGAAAATAATAGAAGCAGAGACCAAAGAGGACACTGTTTCCAACGTCCAGCAAAGGAAATGAAGATCTGACTATGGTGAGGATGGAAAGCAAAGACTGGCAAGACTAGATAGAAACCTCAGACATGGTAAGAGTAGAATTCAGAAATGATGATATGTCTGCAGTGCCCATGGGAGACGTGGCAGAATGGTGATAATTTAGCTTGTAGATAGAATAATTACATTAATTCCTGATGTCCAAGAAGAAATGTGTGCCAAAACCTTAAGAGTAAGTATAACAGTTACTTATTACTTCATAACAAACCAACCCACAAATCCCTGACTTAAAACAACCTTTTTTTTTAGCTCACATTTCTGCAGGTTGGAAATCCGGTCTGGATGGTCTTTCTAGTCTTGGTTAGGCTCACTTATGTGTCTGTGGTCAGTTGCCAAGTCATTTGGGGGCTGCTGGCCTAGGATTCCAGTTGTTTTCCCTCGCCTCTCATTATCCCACTGTCAAGTCTGGGATTGTTTGCATGATGGAGCCAAGGTTCTAAAAGGCTAAGAGAAGCACGCAAGGCCCCTGGAGCTGAGGCTTGGAACTGGAATGACGACACTTTTCCTTCTATTAGACAAACAAAGTCACATTGCCAAGTCTGAATTCAAGGAGTTGGGAGATAGACCTCACCTCTTAACAGGAAGAGCTACAAAGTTATATTGTGAAGGGTGTGATAATTGAAGCAATTTTTGTTCATTACTATCTAATATAGAGGCAGAGGATATTTGGTTTGCTCTGTCATAAAGCCTTCTTAGTTATTTTTGTATTTTAATAACTCTACATCAAATTCAGTAGTAATTATATGGTGAATTATACAAATCTCATTTTGTTTTCATTCCACTGTCCCCAAGAGTTCTGTGGTGCCTCATGGGTCATATACCAAATAGTCATTGAAGGGAATTGTGTCCCAGGCTTGTGTCAGTGGTGAATGGCATGCAGTTAGAGCTTGTCTCTCCATTGAGCTTCTTGAGGGCCTGATCTATATCTCTGGCTTCTCTTGGTTAGCCCACTCAATGTCATAAAGAGTTAGAAACATGGAAAGCAGTTACATACTCTACTCTGAGCATAGGTTACAAATTCAGGTTTAGGTTTTTAAAGTGACTAATGTTACCATGGCCCACAGGGAAAATAGAATGATGGAAGGAAACAAGCTGCCCAGCCATTCCTCTCTGATGGGAAAAATGTACCCTGCACCGAGTCTATTTAAAGGCAAGGCCTACTCTCAGTGCTTCCTTTGAGCCTTTGGTTGCTGCACGTCTTGGCCCTCTGCAATCGCATTTTACTGATGCAGCATACAAAGCTGGTGGTATCATGCCCCAGAAACAACAGTGGGAAAAACAGCAGTCCACCACCTCCTGGTACCTGTAGGTATCTGGAAATGTCAGTGTCTAGAGTTGCTGGCAGGACTGTCTGAAGGCCTGACTGATTCCTACAAGTAAGCCACTGAGGATTTAATTAGTACATTGTCATTTATTTCATTTCATTGTAGTAAGAGCACTTAATATGAAATCTACCCTCTTAGCAAATTTTTAAGTGTACAACACATTATTGTTGACTATAGGTACAATGTTGTACAGCAGATCCCTAGAGCTTATTTATCTTGCTTGACTGAAACTTTAGCCTGTTGAAAAGTAACTTCCCATTTCTTTCTCCCCCTAACCCCAGGAAACCACCATTCCACTCTTTGATTCTATGGTTTTGACTCCTTTAGATATCTTGTATAAGTGGAATCATGCAGTATTTATCTTTCTGTGACTGATTTATTTCACTTAGCACAATGTCCTCAAGGTTCATTGATGTTGCTGCATATGTAGAATTTCTTTTGTTTTTAAGGCTGAATAGTATTTCATTATATGTATATACCACATTTAAAAAAATCTATTTATCTGTTGTTGGATATTTAGGTTATTCCTACAATTCAATAGTAAAAAAAACTTCATAACCCAATTAAAAATGGGATAAAGTCTTGAATAAACATTTCTCCAAGGATGACATACAATAGACCAACAGGTATATAAAAATATGTTCAATGTCCCTAGTCCTTGGAGAAATGCAAATCAAAACCACAATGAGATGTCACTTCACATTTGTCAGAATGGCTATTATCACACATGAAAAAGACAACAAGTGATGGCAAGTCTTGGCTGTAGAGAAATTGAAATCTTTGCACACTGTTGATGGAAATGCAGACAGGGACAGCTGCTGTGAAAAAAAGCATGGAGGTCTCTAAAATAACTTAAAAATAGAACTGCCATATTATTTAACTAATCTACTTCCGGATACTTATCTAAAAAAATGAAATTAGAGTCTCGAAGAGATATTAGTGCTTCTGTGTCCATTGCAGCACTATTCACAATAGCCAAGCATGTTGTTTCTCTACACCATCTGCAGTATCACCTAAGGAAAGTGGGAGAGCTGATGACAAGGCAAACCCTATACTGGAGTGGAGGACCCATTAGGTCCGGTTCTGGTATTGAGCAGTTATCAGGGCAAAGGCACCTGTCATGGAGGAGGCTGGGATCCAGGAGGGTCCAGGCTTCCCTTCCTGTCTTAGCTCCACTCCTCTTCCTGGGGCTTGGCTTTGCAGGTTGGTGAGAGACAGTGTTGCTGAAGGGTGGAAAGGAGAAAGAGCAGGGAGGTCAATGGGACCATTGGGGTAGACCAGGGCATTTGGCAGCCTGGCAATGAGCTGGATGAATTTGATCCATGCCAAGTGGCCCTGGTCCAGAAAGGGGAGTGAACTTGGAACATAACACCAGTCTCCCTCAGATCTGTTTTTTCCTTCTTTCACTACCACTGACACAGTTGAGCCCAACCTCTCAGTCCTGCAAATACAACACCTTCCTCTCTTTCCTCCCTAAAATCTTGAAATAGAACTGCTGAGTGATTTAACCGAGGTCAACAAAAGAAGAAGAAAAGGGAAAAGACATTTTGGTTTCTTATATAAATTCTTTCTCCTCGATCATTGTATATAAATTCATTCCTGAATGCACTTTGTACATTACACTTCCATGCCTCTGCTCAGAAAATCCTCCTTGCCTAGAATACTCTGTTTTTTTGGTCTGTTAGCCCACATTCTACATACTATTTAAGTTCCACTACACTTGGAATAACTTTCCTAATTATTTTAGATTTGGTAATATTTCCATTCTCAGAATCTCTTAGGTGTTATTATCTATACCATTTATCTGACACATGATATGTGTGATTTGATGTTGTCATCTTTCTGGTGATTAGGTCCTGTATTTTTAAAAATAATTATATATATTTTATTTTAAAATTGTGGGGTACAGTTAAGGGTTAGGTATACAAATAGTCATTGTGCAGGAACCCTTGTTGATGAGGTGTGCCCCCCTTCCCCAGACAGATATTGACTACCATTAATCCCACCTCTCTGCCCCTCCCTGCCCCCCCTTAGTTTCCCACCACTGTCAATCCTTTTCTTATAGTATTACAGTAGTTGCTCAAGGTCCACTTATGAGTGAGAACATATGATACTCAGATCTTTGTTTCTGTATTATAAACTCTAATTTCATCCAGGTTGCTGCAAAATGTATGATTTTGTTCTTTTTTATGACTGCGGAATATTCCATTGTGTATATGTACCACTTTTTAAAAAACCAGTCCTTTTTTGATGGACAGCATGGTTGGTTCCATGATCTTTCTATTGTGAACAATTAGGCCCTGTATTCTATGTGAGCCTCTTAAAGTCCGTGTCAGCACTTTATACTTCATACATCTCCAATGGTACTGGCCTACCGACTTACACACAATACACTCTCAATAAGTGTTGATGTTTACAGTGCTTCAAATGCCCTTCTCTCCTCCCCACATTCACTGTCAGTGCTTCTTGTGAGCATTGATCATTTTTTGCTGCTTAGTACCCCTTCCATCTTCTGAGTAGTATTCTGATTCCCTCTAGAAATTGCTCTCATTCATTGTGTGTCCTCTTCTTGGGAGTAATTCCAGGTGCCTGCACTCCACTGTGGGCCCCAGAACACAAGATCCTGCCACTTCCTGCCCATTGCTCAAACTGCTGTGTGACCTAAATTTGGCAAAGTAGCTGCTCTGCCCCAGATATCTGAAACTTGAGCAAGGGGTGAAGAATAGAGGGCTGGTTGGAGTCTACTTAGTGCCGAGTGATGGCAGAAGCATCCCAACTAGGATGCTTCTGCTAAAACAGGGCCTCTCTCCTTCCTGTCCCCTGGCCTTTTGGGGCTTCTGGTTATGGCCCATTCTTAGCCCTCACTCTCCTGCCTCCTGTCAGTCGTGGGAGCTCACCAAATCCTTTCTATGAAATCTCTTCCAAAGTAGCCAGAGGGTTTGAATGGCTGTTTTTATTTGCTTATGTTGCTTGAAACCAAGGCATCCTAGTTGATACCTGACTCATTCCCAGCCCTTATCAACCCTCCTCCAGAATAGGGCAGTATCTTTCTTATTGGGCTCTTTATTTTCACTTTTATCCTCCTTCAATAAATTTTCTACATTCTTTCCAGGTGTTATATGCAATAAAAATTTTAAAGTAAATACTGACTTATTTTTGCTTTTAAGATAAAATATCAACACCTAAAAATTCTCATTTACCCATACCCTGTGCCTATGCTCCAGATTGGGGCTGGGTGGTGCAGTGGGAAGAATGTGGCCTTGGGTGCCAGATCTGAGCTTGAAAAAGTATAGCTTAGCATGTGCCATTGACCGGCTTGTTAAACTTTGTCATCATTAGTTTTATTATGTGCCAAATGGAGAAAATAACCTCCTGGAGTGTTTGTGAGGCTCAATGTGATAATATAGCTGCAGCTCTTGCAGCATGATGATTTCTTAGTGTCATAGATATTAACTCCCCTCTCTCCATCTCCTTCCCAAGTTGAGCCTCTGTGATGGAGCTTGGTAAACCTTGCATGAGCTTGGATGCCCAGGAGCTGCTCTGGGTTAGGAAATTGCATGCAACATCAGGGCATTGTGGTTCTTTGTTTTATGGCATGATGGCCATACATGGCATTTTAGAGATACTAGGGGAAGAATTGGGCATGGTGCATTGAAGCAAAAAATTTGTAATTTGCAGTGTGTTAAGAACAGCTCTGATTATACTCATGCTGATAGGAGAACAGGATGCTTATTATTATGATGCAGTCAATCTCTTAGGCAAATGTTCCCAAAAGCATTTTGATTGCAAATTGCAAAAAGTAGTTGCAATTCAGAACCAGATGCCCCATCTGTTTATTGGTTCTCTGCCTACTTTTAGCAGATAAAAATGACAAGATGTGCACTATGTGTAGTGTGTGACTATAAACATCTCCACCAACAGCTATGTGCTCCCATGTTCATTTTCTATGGTACCTTCTTAAACTCCTCATATTTGAAATGGCCTGTTTGTTACTGCTGCCAAAGACTGAAAGCAACGTTAGCTAATTATAGAGAGAGAGAGTTTGTCTAACAGAAGGGCTTTTCACTAGCAGCTGAAGGGAGCTGTTTCCCTTTTACATTAAGGATAACTTGATGGGTTTCAAGAAATGCACAGTAGCCTCTAGTAATTTCTAACTTGGACTCACACGAGAAAGTACATAATGAAGGAAGATTTAGATTGCAAAGTAGAGTGAGAATATTTGTGTTGATTGATATGTTAAGCCAGCTAAATGGGCATCATCTCTGCCCCACTGGGGCTTATAAGCCAAAATAGACAATATGGGTATATAAATAACAGACTCACAGAAGTGGTAGCGCTCTTTGAGATATCAAGATTCCAAGTGTCAACCAAATAAGTGAAAGCAACCTGCATAGGAGTGTTTTGCTCTGGAAGTGAAACTATATGTTTTACCAGCAAGTCAAGAGGAAGGATAGAGGGTGTTGGGGGAATAGGTTATTTTTATGTCAGTACAATCAGGAAAGGTTTCCTTGCAGCAGTGATTGATACTTTCTCTTCTGTGTTTTCCTCAAGGTATTGAAAAATATATCTCTAATCTGAGATCTTGCCAGTTGTTTCCAGAAGCTGCGTTTGTCTCTTCAACTACCTCTCTACACCTTTTCTCATTGCTCCAGATCTAAAGAAGCTACGATCTCAGCTGTGAAGTGCTCAGAGTCCCAAGTTCCAACTCCAAGAAGTTATTGTCGTCCACCATCACAGTTCCACATCCATGAGGGAACTGAGGTTTTTCTAGGGATCTGCCCTTAAGCTGCAAGCCAGGGGTTCTCAGGGATGAAAGTCTCTGTTGGTCAGAGAAGCCAGGCGGGGTCACATCTCAGTCCCCTCAGGAAACCACAGAATATCAGAGATAGATATTTCAGATCACAGCACTCAGGTTTAGGCAGTGCTTTGGACAACAAATATCTTGGGTGGAAATCGCGTGTGTGCTGACTCTGAAATGAAATTAAGAGACTTCCTCTGTCCTTGAGAGCAGGAATTCCATTGTTTGCTCCCATGTGACTTAAACTTGGCCCTGAGTATCTTTGGACACCACTAATAACCATGGCTATTGAATAGTGAGAAGGTGATGACATGGATTTCCTCAAATTCAGAGGGGCATACCAGAGGGATACTGGATGATTCCAATGTTAACTCTTTTTTGCTTACCTAGCAAGGATGAATGAATTGTGCCTCGACACTAGTTCAGAAGTTTTCATTCCTTTTCTCTACTAGACCTCAGGTAATGTCTCTAGGCTCTAATCACTCAGTGGTATTTTATAAAACACAAGGTAAATGCTTTTCCTAACAGTTGAAATGTTGAGGACTGGAGGGGGAGATGAGGACTCTTCTTCCTTGGCTGCCAGCCAACCTAGATTAAAGGTGAAAACAATTTGCATTTCTTTGATGGTTAGTGAGGCTGAACATTTTTCCATGTATCTGTTGGTTGCTCATATGTCTTCTTTTGAGAAGTGTCTATTCATATCTTTTGCCCATTTTTTAATAGGGCTGTTTGTTTTTTTTCCTTTTGGCATGCTTGAGTTCCTTGTAGATCCTGGGTGTTAGGCCTTTGCCAGATATACAGTTGGCAAATACTTTTCCCCATTCTGTGGCATGTCTCCCTGCTCTCTTGATGGTTTCTTTTGCTTTGCAGAAGCTATTCAGTTTGATGAGGAACGGATTGGCAGTAGTGGGAAACTGCCGTGGGGGGCAGGTACATAACATCAATAAGCGGACCTGATCTAAAACCAGGCAAAGTGGGGACCAAAGGGAGGCTCAAACTTTACCTGTACAATGACCACTTATGTACATTCCTGAGTTGTACTCCACATCTTAAATCCTGAATTGTACTCCACATCTTAAAAAAAAGTGAAAACAATAACAATATAAACATAATTTCCTTTGAGTTTGTCCAAAGTTTGTGTTTTCTGGCACGTAAAAAGCATCTATGTGCCACTGTGATGTTGTTGACTGTTTGTAGAAGAGTTTGTAGGCATGTGGTCCAATCTGAACACCAGTTAACCCACAAACTCTGTTCTGTTCATCTACTCACAGCCAGTGACATGGTCTTGTTAATGCTTTGGTCTGGTTGGCTATCTTGTGTGTGACCGTGAAACTGAATTTTACTCTGTGCAGAGATTTGAGTTTTCAATCTTATTACAAAATGAAAGTGTAATGTAATATAAAGAGGATGGGTTGTGAGACAAAGTTTAGGGCTTTAGCTTCCAGTTCTTGGGCTTAATGACATACTTGAGTCTCAATTTTATATCTAAAAAAGCAATAAAAACTTCTATTTCTCACCATCATCGACAGAATGAGATGAAACAGTACATTAAAAATGCTTTGTACATCAAAATCCCTATACAAACCCAACACCACTTCTAAACAACTTGATAAACGCAACTTCTATGAATATAACATGCCAATAGCAATCTTCAAAGACAGATCTAAATTTTGAAGCGGTGGAAAATGACTCAACCTTAACTATTGTTTCCTATGACTTGCTTTTTATTTGGACATTTTTGAAGACTAGAATAGCTTCCATATTACTAGAAACTCACACAGTAAGTGAAAGCATTCATGGTGCTGAGTGATAAAAGGTGTTATTTCCTGACAGATTTCCCACTGTCTGCTGAAATCATGTTTTTCTTGGTCTGACTCTTCTACTGAAATCTCCCTGGTTTCCTGTTATTAGGAAACTTGGGGATGGTCTGCCCTTCTGTAAAATGGACATAATACTGCCTAGGATTTTTGAAGGTTTACAATGAGATATTGTCTGTAAAAATTTTGTGATGAAATATTGCCCATGATATGTATATAATAAGGGTTAGCTATGACTATTATTGTTATTTTTGCATTTATTGCAATTATTACTGTGTGAATCACAAATTATCATAATTATATTTCTCCTTTTGTCTAGCTGTTGACTAAGTTAAACTTCAAGTGATTTTGGAAAGAAGACTATGTGAGATAGCTATGAAAAGTTAATAAAAGTTTATATTTTTATTTGTAGGATTACCAGTCTTTGAGTGTTTTTTTTTTTCATCTGGATGACTGAGAATGCTGGCTCTCTGTAACCATGGGAAAGCCCAGAAGAAACGGAAGTAGATTTCTCACAATCTACTTCTCAGTCACTCATTCAGGGCAAGAGATTTTAATTCTTTAGAATAGTTATTTCCCAATTTCAAGTACGGCTGTCCCTCCTCTCTGCACTGGCAATGTGTGCAGTCTATGCCTTGGTCCAGTAAATTAACATTAGGCACAAGCCAGGTCTTGGTTGATGTAGAAACATTGACTGTGGGAAGTTAATGGCTAATATGTTTTAAGCACTTTCTATTTGCCAAGGACTGCTCTAACTACTTGATAAAGGTTAATTAATGTAATCTTCCCAAAAATTCTCTGAGGTGCTTACAATTAGCATTATTTTGCAGATGAAGAAACTGAAGCCTAGCGATATTGTATCACACAGTAGATGGTTGTGCCAAGATTAAATCACAAGCACCTTCACTTTTAATCATTACCTTCTGAAGAAAGTGCTAAGGTAGAAGGGCCTATATAGTGTAGCTCTGGGACAGAGAAATTTTAAGCAGAAAATATGCTTCTTAGTGAATGTGCCAGATGCTAACTTACCGATAAAAGCCTAGCAATAAAAGGAGAAAGTCTTTAAGTGTGAACCTGAATCTTTTCTCCAGGGTCTTTTGCTGACAGGGTGCCATCATTTTGTAAAGGCTACCATCTTTTATTTTAGATTATATGTCTGGATTGTGTGGTCCAAATACTGGCCAATTACAAAGTGCTTTCACTTGCTCCAACTCTGTGAAATAAGAACTCCTATTTGACAGATTTTCTTGGTGAGAAAAGAGTCCCAGAGGGAGACAGAAGAAACTTGCCTATGGTCCACACAGCTAGTAAGTGACATAACTGGGGTTTGAATTCATATGTCAAGCTCCCAGCCTTATGCTGTAAGGGATAATCCTTGGTCAGCCCTGAGGGGCCTGTCACCTTAGAAGGAAAAACTCTCTCAGGTCAGAATAGTGTTTTACATTTGTGGTGGAGTAGGAACAGGGAAGGGGGTGGCACAGAGATGGAGATAATGTAACAGAATAGAAGCGTGTCATTAAATGATGCACCGGGAAGAATTGTTGCTCTGATGGACAAAGACCAGCTTTCAATGGTTTTAGCCTGAAGTCATTCTGAAGCAGGCCTACTACCTTAACCACCTTTTCTTGGTCAATTTCTGTTGGAGTCTTAGGTATTGATGTGAATATCACTTCTTCTGCAAAGTCTGTCCTTATTGACTTCCTCCCCCAGGCTCATAGGAAATTTCCATCATTCATGGTTCCGTACCTTCCTGTCCCTCCCCACTGATAACACTAGATTATTCATTCACTCATTCAACAAATATTGACTGAGCTTCCATGTGGCAACTGATGTTTGGGTGTTGGAAACATACCAGTAAAACAGCGTCTGCCCTCACAGAGTGAGAAGAAGAAGTGATATGAAGATAAAGCAAAATAAAACAGTAAATAGTGACAGAAAATAAGGGCACTCTATAGAGCACTCAGGGAAGGGCTGAACAAATGAGAGGGCAGAGAACATTGTAGGTGTCTGGAGGAAGAGCTTTGCTGGTTTGGAAACAGCAAGCACAAGGGCTGTGCTTGGCACCTTTGAGGACTTCATCCGACACTGTGATTATTGTTTCGTGATGGGCTAGACTGTATCAGTAACACTAAAGCGCAACTGAAATAGAAAATTAACTCTCTTCTCCACCGCTGTAATTTTGACACCCAGCACAATTATGAGTACATGGAGGTCCAGTCATCCTTAAGTTATCGAATGAATGACTTTGAGGAATATGAATGGAAAAATTAGGACTGATTTCATTTGATAAGACAAAGCCCAGGGACTGAGGCATTTCTGGGGTTATCTAAGTATGGTTAGAATACTACGGTTTTCTTGCCCCTCTGGTTTTTTTTTCTATTTTACAGATAGAATTAAAAATATCACAAGCACATATTTTCTAAAGTAGTCATTTGTGTATGTGTGATATGTCTGTGATTTAGCTCAAATTTATAGTTAAGTACCCATAAAGTTACATCTTCTAATTTTTTTTTTTTTTAAATTTGAGTACTGTACGTTGCTAACACATTGCCCTAATGTGTTTGCCCCCCCCAACTCAGATGCATTGTCTGGGTACTCTAGTGTTCATTTTCTACAAAGACATTATTTTACACAACCATAAAGCGACTATCAAAATTGGGCTCTGTAGTTAAGATGCTAAAGAAAAGATCAGTCTCATCTAGTCCCCAAAATGGTTCCCACATAGGATATTACTAAGCAAGAATTTGGATGAATGAATGAATTTGATTAATTCCAATAGTAATCTGAATTTAACAAAAATAATAAAGGTGTATTTCAAAATTCAGAATAAAATCAGGCTCTGACACCTGCCCCGGCTGCCTCTGTTCTCCTTGCTTCTTTCAGCAGGTTTCAGTTTCCTTGACCAGGCACCTTCCTGGCAGTAGGAGTGGGAGTGCTCTTCACCTTGCTGGGCCTCTAATAGCCTTCTCCCAACTCTCACAGCTGCTAGCCACCCACCCCAGCTAGCACTCTTCCTGCCTTGGTCAGCCCCTCCTAATGGCTTTAGGACTGAATGGGTCGGGAAAGGGAAGCAGCCAGTCTTTTGTATTTAAAAAAATAGTTTAACTAGAGTAAATTGATGAGAGCTACCATCACACACATTGTTCCTTTCACTGGACCACCCAAAGCATCTAGGCAGCCTTCTTGTATCTGGCCATGTTCCTCCACCACACCACTCCCCTGGCAGCTCTCTTGTGAGCATCCTTCCTCTACTCTGCCACTTCTCTCCCATCACTTCCTTAAAGGACTAGGTGAAGATTCACTCGGAAAGCGTCTTTCCCCACTCCCCCTACACATCTCTGGTTCCACTTAGACTTCAGATTTTAAAAAATTACTTGTATGTAGTTTCATCCCTCGTTGTTCCATAGGTATTCAGCTTCCTTTAGATTCTTTTACCCGGCAGATCACTCCACAAGAACTGGGCACATGAGATATGCTCAGCTAATGTCATTGACAGTAACATAAGCATTTGCACTCTGTGTCCCCATCGCGACCATCACAGGACCTGTGCTAGGGAGAGCCAATGGAGATGTGGCCTGGAGCCTTATGCCTTCAATGCCTATCTTGATGTGGGAATCATTATTTTCCTGCTTTGGCCATAGGATGATACCTTGACTGCCTGATCATGTTATTTTTAAACTCAAACTCTTTAAAGTCTCCTCATCACCATAGATAAAGTCAAGAATATTTTCCAGTGACTTATAGGATCGTCCATATTCTTGAGCTTCATCTCCTGCTACTCCCTCACAACTCATGTCCCAGTAATGCTGCATTGCTTGTAATTGCTCACACGATGCAAGCCATTTCACACTTCAGGAATGTAGCATGTTGGATATGCCTGTTCCCTCCTTTCTTACCTGGGTAACATCTACTCGTCCGTCAAGATTCAGATTGGTTATCTTTTTCAGGACACAGAAAAATCCCCCTTTTCTGTTTTCACATAATATCCCACACATACTTCCACCAATGCTTTTTAACACCTCTCATTTATTGATTCTTCCAGTTTAATTTGAATACCTCAATGTGGCAGGCATTGTCTTGTGTGCTGGGAAGACTGCATTGACTAAGCCAGATAGTTCCCTTTATAGATGAGATACATATTAGAAGATATTTACACAAACACATTCTTTTTACTTTATTGTTTTTTACATTTTAAAGATGTGGGATACAATTCAGGATTAGCTAGATAAGTGGTCATCGTACAGTAAAGTTGGGGCCTCCTTTGGTCCCCACTTCGCCTAGTTTGATCAGGTACTCTTATTCATGACAAACACATTCTTAAATGACAAATGTGAAAAGTGCTGCAAAATAGAAGTACATGTAGACCTCACTTGGTGAGTAGGGTCAAGGAAGCTTTCTGCTGGGGGAGAGACATGGATTCTGTCTTTGGTGGGATGGTTTCTGAAGGGAGAAAGGGAAGAATGATTATTGAAATTCTTGGTTTACACATCTGTGGCCTTGTTTAGAGTCTAAGTCACGTAAGGAGAGAGATTGGACATATTTCATTATCATATCCCCAGAACCTAGTGCAACATGTAGAATGTTTATCAATGTCTATTGAAAAGAACAAAGCAGTTGAATGATTGTCCAAAACATGAATTCTTGTCAGTAAGGACCATAAAACCTGGCTATTTGTAGCTTCTGCCACAAGGGAGGAGGAACTCCCGTCATTTCTTTCTTCCTGTAACCCTCTTGGATTTCCTTTATTCAAATTGTGGCTTTCTCTCTCCATTCTTACTACACTGGATTTCTCAGAAGATCTTCCAAATCTCTTCCCACAATTACTGTGGGACAACAGTAAATAGTCTGCAATTTTCAAGAACTCAGTATCTTTTAGTCCTAAAAATGGCTGTATATTGACCTTTTGCCACCTACCTGTGGTGTGATGAAAACTGGGGGGCCCAATCTGAGAGCAAAGTGCCTTGTAGTTCTGGATTTCAAGAATAAGTCTGAATTTATTTTACTGCTATTCATAATGGTGATTGCTTCTGAAACTCTCTGCAGTAGCAATAGATTGAAAATTTCTTACGGCTAGACAAAGGGTAGTCTGAATAATCCTTCAATTCAACCTCTACATTGAGATAGAGCTGAACAGAAAAGAATGCATATATATATTCTTCTTTTTAAATATTAAATGAGAATTTATCTTTAATACAAGTAAAAGTGCAACAATTGAAAGTAAGAAATTTCTTATTTATTTCTAACCTGTTTTTAGTTAAAAGTTAATATGTGTTCAAAGAAGCTATGTAATTGTGGTTATCATCCTTGTCATAACCTTCTTTGTAGATATGAAGACAGTTTCCTTCACTAAGAAAATTTCTCCCCATTTTCTAAAGCATTTTACCCAACCCAAATTAGCCCTTTCATCTTAATCCCTAAGCTAAGTTTTTAGAACAGTTGGTTAAATTTGAAAACTGACCACAGGTCAAGTTAAGAATGAGATGCAAAGTTGAGCATATGTCTTGGCGCTCCTAAGTAACTTCCCAACTTGTTCTTTCAGACTAGCAGGAGGCATTTTGGGTTGAAGCCATGTACTGGTACAAACACTTCTGTAGAAATATACACCATGACCTGCACATTTTGGGAGAACAGCAATCATGTTTTTCTAATAGCATCTAATCTCAAATTCTTTTCTCTAGGAAGAAAAAAGGCATAAACCTTCCCACCTGGCAGTGGCTTGATCAGTTTTACATTAGAAAACTGTTGTAGAGGATGGGTGGGTCACTCTAAATTGATGGAACCACAATAAAGATTCAAGGAACAAAATGATAATTGCAATTAAAAATGAGATACTGCTCGTTTCTTGAGCTGCCATCTAGGATTTTAGTGGTTTGGTTATTTAGATCTTCATTACTTCTCCACTTTGGAAACAGAGTTTCTTGGGACTAATAGGTAACAAAAAAAGCTTCATGGTAGCAAAAGTAGAAATACAAAAAAAAAGCATTAAAATCATTAAAGTGAAAACAGATCGAAGCTTTTAAAATTCATGTCAGCACGGAGACAATGTAACCAATAACAACAATAACAGCAACAAAAAGATGGAGCTGGACCTTGTTTTTGGAAAAAGGATGAGAGGAAATGCACTGTTTTGTGCCGTGAATTGATTTGGGACATGCACTTGCTCTGGGTCTGTTTTGAACCTCTTGTGGGGTTTTTGTCCATAGGAGATTTAGTGTCACTAATACTTAATTGAATTTAATTTTCTATTGATGTAGTCCTTGATTTTTTTTTTAACCCAAGAAGGAAACAGTGAAAGCAAGTTTTCTAGTTCCAGTTTTTGGTTTTGCCACCAAGTGCATTGCCTTAATTAACACAATTGTGTTGACCTGTGAGTTCATTTCATGTCACTCACCCTTTGCAATAAGAGGAGGTGAAACAGGGATATATATATATATATATAACTCAAAACTTACTTACATTAGGATGGAAAATATATGAATTAACACACATCAGGGAAAAAACAGAGTTCAAGTAATGAATATATTTATGATTAATGACCAGAGGAAATTCCAAAGCAGAAACAGCCAGGCTCACTCCCATACAAGGCATGCTGCTGCTGACCCTGACCTCCCCTCCCCCTCAATCTCTGCCAAAGTCTTCATTCAAATGCACATTCCTCAAAACAGAGAATACACATATACATAGGACAAAATTTGTGACTACAACAACAACAACAAATGAAAACAAAAAACTTATGTCAGTTCAATGCCAGATTTTGATGGGGAAAAGTAATTGATTAGATGAACTATGCATCTCTAAGGTGGATTACTGTAAATAAGAAGGGGGCAAGAATATTGTTAGATTCAAGAAGGCAAGAAAAAGGCATCATCAGTGTGGGTAAGATCTACGAAGTTATGGATTTCCAAATTGACATATAATTGTCCCAGGTTTCAAAGAGAGTTCAAGTATACACTGATGGCAACCTTATTAATAGGCCAAATCAAACTTTAGGTCTAGGAATCATAGCAAAAAAGCATGACCATTACAATGCAGTTACCTGCTCAGGAAATTCGGATCTCAATAAATGAAAAAAACAAAAACAAAAGCAATTCATAAAGCAAAAAAGTATGTAACTATGTGTCCCTGAAAATAGGATCTCAATAAATGTAAAAAGCAAAAACAAGAAATTCATAAAGCAAAAAAGCATGTAACTACATGTCCCTGAAAATAGGACCCCCCCAAACTCAAGAACTAAGCAAAATTCATTTCTGCTCATTGTCAGATCAATATTCCTCTTTTCCTTTATGGAATTTTTCTCTTGAGTGAAATTATTTAGTCAAACACCTATCCTATCTGGGACACTAAAAAGACTTGAAAATTCTTAGGTGTTGACAGCGATGTTAGAGGTAACACTAACGTCCTGTTTTTTTAATGAGAAGCATAAACTTCAGTTCTCTTGACAAGATACCTCTGTGAGAGGGATCTTGCCTTCTTGAATCTAACAATATTCTTGCCCCTTTCCTATTTACAGTAATCTACCTTAGAGATGCATAGTTCAGCTAGTCTTTCTTCTATGGTGCTGTTTCTTGGCAATTCACACTCTGAGTCAACACTCTTATGGTCACTGGTGTGAATTCACAGGACATCTGGCCTGTGAGGACCAAACGGTGAGGCACTACTAGGACTGTTTGTGAGGGTGATCCTGACCTCAGTGACTCTAAATGGGGAGGGCCACCCCCAGGCCTCAATAAAGCAGATTATAATTATAATTGAGAAACATTGCTCAAAAAGAAGATTTAGGTTCCACTATTGCTCTTATTTGAGTATTGAGTGATAATCATTTGGTGCATCAAGAACGTACAAATAGAGTAAATTGGCCTGAGGGTTTTTTTTGTTGTTGTTGTTGGTTAGTGCTACATATAGATTTGTCTGTTCTCTCTTGCATGTTTTTCTGAAATTATTTTAATTTAATTAATTTATTTATGAGATTATTTTTACTTTATTTGTTGTCCAAAGCACAAGTCCATTGCATTGGAAGATATCTTTACAATGCCACAGCAGATGGAAATTGAAGATGCATGCTTTCTTCTGACTTCCCCATGGAACTGGTGATTTATCCTTTTTTACTTATTTTGACTTTGAATAATTGCAAGAAGACTTAAGTGGCCTAATTTAAAAAGAATTAGTCTAGTCCTGGCAGAGGGTAAGACATACTTGGAGTTCTTTCCTACCCCATAAAATGTTTCCTGCTAAATTGAATTCAACGGACTTTTATGAAAACAAGTTCACAGGGCCTGAGAATGTGTCTGGGAAGTTACAAACAATGGGATGCATCAAGTGGAATCAATGCTTCCGAACTTGGGGTCACTGGCTCATGTGGTACCAGCAGGGTGAGGGAAGGGTCATCATGCATTTAAAATAATCCCATAGTCCAGGCTCAGTGACTCAGCCCATAATCCCATGCTTTGGGAGGCTGAGGTGAATGAATTGCCTGAGCCCGCAAGTTTGAGACCTGCCTGGGCAACTTGATGAGACTTCATCTTTACAATAAATCAAAAAAATTAGCCGGGCATGGTAGCATGCGCCTATAGGTCCAGCTATTTGGAAGGCTGAGGGGGAAGGATCGCCGGATCCCACCAGGTCGAGGCTGCGGTGGCCGGGAGCATGCCACTGCACTCCAGTCTGGGCGACAGAGTGAGACTCCAACTCAAAAATAAAATAAAATAAAATAAAATAAAATAAAATAAAATAAAATAATCACATAGGCTGCCGATGTGTTACTAATTCCATTACAAGCACCAAAAGTTGTGCCTGCACCAGCTGATGCAAAAGGGATGAAGAATGGGATGGAAGAGCATGGAAGGCCAAGGAGGTGCTCAGAGGGAGTTTGGGCCCTGCTCAGGCTACTTTCAAGGGGTCACCATTTCCTGTAAGTGGTTAAGCCTGCCAGAAGAACACCAAGGAAAAATGAGGCTACTGGGCAGTCACTTGGAGCCAAAGTAGAGGAGGGGCCTTCCTCCCTGAAGAACACGTGCAGTGTTTTGGGGATCATTCAGAATTGGAACTAGAGGAGACGATGATACATTTTTAAAAGACGTTGTTATAATTTAAAATCAAAAGACCTACATCTCCAAATTGAATGTCACTCTTTTTTTTTTTTTTTTTTTTTAGTCAAAGTCCTACTCTATCTTCCAGGCTGGAGTGCAGTGACATGATCATGATGATCACGGCTCATGGCAACCTTGACTTCCTGGGTTCAGGCGATCCTTCCATCTCAGCATCCTAAATAGCTGTTATTACAGGCACACTCCACCATGCCTGGATAATTTTTTTGGTTTTTTTTTTTGTGTGTGTGGAAACCAGGTTTCACTATGTTGCCTGGGCGGGTCTGGAATTCCTGGGCTCAAGCAATCTGCCAGCCTTGGCCTCCCAAAGTGCTGGGATTACAGATGTGAGCCACCATGCCCGGCCATCTTTGCTCTATTCTTAAATGTTAAAGTAAGTGTATACTAAATCTAGACTGATGATTATTCACAGTTTAATGATGGAAGGGAAGCATTAAAAAATTAATCAAGTGATTTTGAAGAATAAAAAGTGAAGATGGTCTTAATAAGGAGTACTCCTCAGGGGGATCTAATGTACCACCTCAAAATAGACACAGTAAGTAATTGTATTTAGCAAATCCTTTTTTAAAAATTAATAACTGAATGGAGACTATGCCTCAGTTTGGGAAGTATTGCTCCTTGGGAGATGGTATATTTTCTTCTGCCAAAAGGGAACCAGGAGCAAGAGAAATACAGAATGACAAATACAGGTTAGTTCATTCATTCATTCAACACATATTTATTAGGAGCCTACTCTGTACTTGACACTTTTCTAGGGCACTGGGTTTATAAAAAGGTGACCCAATGACTATTTGTATACCTAACCCTGAACTGTACCTGGCAGCTTTAAAATAAAAATAAAAAAATAAAATAAAAGAGGTGGCTAAAAAATTCCCTGACTTCATGGAATATGTATTCTAATTAGGACCAGCTGTACAAATAAAGAACATATACCTAAATATGTTGGCTAGCACTAAGGTCTTAGAAGAAAAACACGGCTGAGTAAGGAGATAATGAGTGATTAGTGTAGGGCGGCATTTTCACAGAGTGAACAGGAAGGGCGGTGATCATTTGAGATCGGGATCCAGAGTCTACATTCAATAAAAAAGTCAAGATAAGCCGGGCTCGGTAGCTCAGCCTGTAATCCTGCCCCTTTGGGAGGCTGAGGTGAGTGGATTGCCTGAGCCCGCGGGTTCGAGACCCGCCTGGGCAGCGAGACCTCATCTCTACAATAAATCAAAAATCAGCTGGGCATGGTAGCGCATGCCTGTAATTCCGGCTACTTGGAAGGCTGAGGAGGAAGGATCGCTGGAGCCCAGCAGGTCGAGGCTGCGGTGACTGGTAGCAGCCACTGTACTCCAGTCTGGGCGACAGAATGAGACACCAACTCAAAAAAAAAAAAAAAAAAAAAAGTCAAGATGAAGGGGTGACTGTGAAGATAACTGGGGAAATAGTGCTTCTGGCAGGGGAAATAGCCAAGCGAAGACCAAGAGACAGGATTGAGTGTGGTGAGCATGTTCTGACTTACAAGAACTCCAGACTGGCTGCGAGGAGTGCAGGAAGGAGACGGTGGAGGAGGTGGTGGGGGAGAGGTAAGTAGGGGCCCATCATACACAGGCAAGGCTGACTGCATAATTTAGGAGTCTCAGTGCAAAAGGAAAGTGTGGGTCCCTTGTTCAATAAGCAGAAAAAACAAAAAATAAGACTTTAAAAGTTATAAAATATAAAACTTGTTTCTTTCTTTTGCAGTCTCTCCCCCATGTTGATTTTATTTGCTCTTTATGCCCCACTCCTTTGGGTATGGGAAATACTCAGGGGCAAGTGAAGAGACTCGTGGGTACCTGGGAGCCCTGCTTTGCTACCCAGTGTATGCAAAATTCCCTGACTTGATGGAATGTGCAGGTCTTTTCCTCTTGTCAACCACTGGACCACCAATGTGCCCTACTTGGTTAAGGGGAGGGAAGTCAATTATCCCTTCCATGGACCCTTCCTGTCCTACGGTGAATGGGTGGCACCCAAGGGATTGCAACTGCGTTGTTGGATATGATCAAAATGATGGGATAGGCTCAGTACCTGGATTATGGGAGAGTGAGAGACTTGCCCTATTAATCACTCTCCTCCGCAAAATCGCCTGTCAAAATGTTGTGGTTGCCAGCCCAGTCCAGGTCTTCTCTGAGTGCAAGGCATCAGCTGTCATGGCAGAGGAAGGGAGGGGGAGTCCAGGTGTGGCTTGGACACCAGGGAGTAGGGAGCTGGCAGCCAAAACCCATTCTGCAGAGGCAGGGAAGTGGTGAGAGGCAGGGTTGCCCATCAACGGAGGTTCCAAGCCCCAAGTGCATGCTCCATTTTCCCACTGAACTTCACTTACAAAACTCCAATTCAGAGATAAATTATTAAAAATGTCAAGACATTAACTGCAGATCATTAAACCACAAGCACAGGGCTCTTCTCAGAGGAGGGCCCTGATTGACTGCTCTGGTCAAATGTGCATGTTGCTGGCCCTGTATACAGACCATGGCAAAGACTCTGAACTTTATTCTAGGTGAGATGGACAGGCTGGGAATGGGTGGTTGAGAAGAGTGGCAGAGAAAATGGCCTGATTAATGTTTTAAAGAAATTGTTCCAGCAACTCTGTTAAGGAAGAAAGTCACAGGGGAAATCTAGGGAGAATCGGAAATGATGGTGGCTTAACTTTGGGCAGCATTGACAGAGGTAGTCACATTTCAGATGTATTTTGTAGGAGTAACTTCAAAGTTAATTTTAAGGAAACTGTTTTGGAAAAACTATTCAACATGGGGGGAGTGTTTGTTGTAGACTTGATGGCAGAAACCACTGATAAACACTTCCATATGTGCCACCATGATGGAACAGGATCAAATATTTCCAGAAGTTAAAATAGTAGAAAGTAATGTTAGGGTACAAAGAAGACAATTATTTAAAAATGGCAAATTTAGAAATTTTTATTAAGAAACATTTTTAACAAGCAACTACAAGTGCCAAGATCACAAGATTTGTATAAAACACAGCTTTTGTCTGAAAGTAACAAGTGAATTTTAAGAATTAAGTGTCCTAATCCCAATCCCAGGGCTTGCAGAGAAAACACTTTTGCTGAATGTTAACCAGAATAGGTGGCAGCCAGTTCTTCACTCTTATGCTAGAAACTCTGAAAGCTGGGATAGGAAAGATGTACTTACTAGTTTAGGCTTGGGGCATCCCCAACCTGAAGTTGCAGCTCTGTCCCAGCTGTGTCTCTGGGTCCTGGTGAAGTTGTTATTAACATGCTGATTCCCCTGTTAGCCCAAACACTAGCCCTGAATGCCAAGACCAAAAGCCTTGTAGGAGATCTCTCTCTGCCTAATTCTAACACTTTAGAGGGATGCCTACCTTTTCTTTACTCCTTAAGCTGGGAACAGAAAATACTCTTTACTGGGATATGAAAGGGTTTTTAAAAACATCATTATTTAATCTCTGTTAACATTTCCAAGCAAGTTTAACTCTCTTGACATATAAGAGGTGGATGGGATGAGTATTGGAAGGAGATTATATAGCCTTTCAAAATCTCCCATAGGAGAATTATTCCATGATACTTGATTAAAAAAAAAAAAAAAGCCAAATTCCTAGAAAAAAATGGAGGAAAAGGATAAGAAAAACAACTATACAACAAAGTTGGTATACTTCCATTTGTTCACCTAAAACATCAGAACTATAGAGTCAAAAATGTGTTTTTCATTCCCGAGTGAGTGATGCTGCTAAGATATAAATGGTGCATTGTGGTGGCGGAGAGACATTTTCCACCTATGTTTCTTCTCTTTGCGAGAAAATGTTTGCGGTGGTGCAAGACAGCAACCACAAATTCTGTGGACCGTGATCTGTCAAGTCCTGGACCTGTCATTTTTTAAACCTCTCTTCAGGGCGTATAATAATGTGGGCCTGAAAATGTACTATTTTTTTTTTCTTAAATGTAAAATCCCAGGTTTTGTACTCTGGGTCTTTTCAAAACTTGACTTTACTGGATTAGTATTTCTTTTCCTGGTGTTAGAATAATGAGTGTCAGTGTAGTCTCAATATACCGGCTTGTTTTCCTTGTGATGCCCTCAAGGAAAGGCGTTGTGGGAGAAGCCTGTGGTCTGTGGCCACAGGCAGAACTGTACAAAGTGGTACATTGTCTGAGTGCATAGATAAATCCAAACTCAGGACTTGTCCTGTCAGTTCGGAGAGCTCAGAGACGTGTCTGGCATCACAGCCGGTACCTTTCTATTGAGCTCAGACATGTTTCCATGGCAAAGGAACTGTGTCATTAACTGCTAGGGTGTTGCTATGGAGTTTGCATGTTATTAATATCTTGATAAAAGTAGAGAAGCAAGAGCGCATTTTGTATTTTCTAAAGGAATTATTTACTGGTTATTTTCGTGTAGGCAGGTCAATCTATCTGAAAATAGCCACTGTGATTTGTTATTAATTGAATATAACTTCTTGCATTAAAAAGATGGATTTCTAATTGCCAACTGTGAAAGGTTCAGAGGGGATTTTGGCAATGCTATCTTTCTCAATGTATCTTACGTTGATATCAGAGTGAGAATTTCTTTGGCTACTGAAAAGCAGTCATTTAGGAAGTAGATCCCTTATCTCTGTCAGCATAAAGAGATTATGGAAGATGCTAATCCAATAAAAAAAAATTGGAAGAAGGGACTCCCTGTGCTGCTCTTGGACACTGGGAGTCTTGGACTTTTGCGGACTCTCTTGGCCTAGATTCCTTATGTCCCTACTGGGCAATGCTAAACTGGAAGTACACTAGAGAGCTCTAGGACCATGTTCACACTCCCAGGATTCATCCAGCAAACTAATACAGGTCCTCGCCACACCTGGCTTTCAAACCAGTGTTGCCTTGGGAAGCACAGCAGTATGTAGACCCATTTTCCCAGTGACACACTTATGTCTAAGCACTACCTTTTAATCTTTTTTCCCCCTCTCCACTCTGAGGTATCTTACTAAGTCAGAGTAGGAAAGAAGTTCCATATTATCATGCCTTCTTTATAAGCTTATTCAATTTGTGTACTATGCTAAGGATTTCAAAGTTTATTTTGAGACTTCAAAGCTGACATTCATTCTGTTATGCTTCTGAGACCTTACTGTCATAGCAGGTGTCTAAAATGTAGGTGAAAATTATGTGGCAAAAAGAAAAGAGAAGAAACATAAAAAAAAGTCTAATGTTACCCTGTTAGATATACAACACAATCATGTATTTTTTTAGAACATGAAATAATAAGGGATATGTTAACACAGCTTATACCTGTATAGCTAATTACCCATATGATCTGGTTTCATGTGTTATAGATGTTTTTAGAGCTTGGAAAGACTTTAGGATATTTCTAGTCCACACTATTGGTTTTTTTCTCTTTTCTTTTCGACAGACAGAAAACTGAAGAATACAGAATGTAAGTAATTTGCACATGGTCACAGACATATGGCAGAATCCACAATAGAACTTGATCCCTAAACTTTTATTAGTGGTCTCTTGCCATCAACTCTTGATGCATTGCATGGTGCAATGGCATGTCTTCTAGTTCTACAGCAGTTCCCCTCATGTCTTCCTCCTTTAAGAGGGACCCCAAGTTGGAAGTAAACTGAGTGTAGACAAAAAACCCCATGTATAAGGAAAAATTATCCAAGTCCATGGAATGGTCTCGATGTACAAATGTTTAAGAGAAAGTCATTGGCTGGGATCAGTTGGAAAATGCTGTAAAAGGACTATCCAGTTAAATCTGTAAGATCCTGAGACACTGGGCTACTCTGAGAATCTGGTAAAAGTTGCAGAGCCCTCCCCAGACAAATGTATATTTGCAAAGTTTTTTTCTGTTTTTTTTTTTGAGTTGGAGTCTCACTCTATCACCCAGGCTGGGGTGCAGTGGCATGCTCATGGCCATCCTAGCGTCGACCTACTGGGCTTCGACGATCCTTCACCTCAGCATTCCAAGTATCCAGAACTACAGGCGCACACTACTACACCTGGCTAAGTTTTTTTTTTGTAGAGATGAGGTCTTGCCAAGTTGCCCAGGCTGGTCTCGAATATGTGGACTCAGGCAATCCACTCACCTTGGCCTCCCAAAGTGCTGGGATTACAGGCTGAGCCACTGAACCTGGCCTATTTGCAAAAATTTTGCAAATATGTTAGGTGGTTTGAAAATAACCTAAAATATGATTCAATTTAGGAACCCTGCTATAGAGACAAGACCTTCTTTTTAGATAGCAGATAATGCCTAGGAAAACACTTGAAACCTTACCTTTCCCAGAGTACTACCCAGAGTAGTTGTAGTAGAGACAGTAAGTACAAAGGCATTGGTCCAAGGGTCATCTCAGAGGGTGGGAGCAGCTTTAGGATTTTAAATATTTTAAGAGTATGAGCTTTGACAGAAAGCTGAACCTGCCCTTCAATCAAAGTCACCCTTGAAGGGGAGAGGGCTACCGCCAGCCTGGTGAGAACAGGGCTAATGAGGGCTCAGACAGAGAAAGGGCTGTGCAGTGGAACAAAGACAATCTTGTTGGCTCCCGAGTTCTATTTGAGCTAGTAAGTCACTTGGGAGGGTGCACTTTTGGAAGAAGAGCACTGTAACCTTCCTTAACTTGGCAGAAAAGGAGGAGACATTGCTAATTTTCAAGTTCTGTGGTCTTTGGAGACTATACAGTAGTAGTAACAACAATAGAAACAATTAAGAAATAAGATCTTGAAATTTATATTTCTCATCACTTTGAGTCGAGTTCCTTAACTGGAGGGGAAGGAGGCTGGGGTAGGATTTGGGGTTCTAAGGTTGGGGGACAGTGCCCCTTATTCACTATGTAATCGGTAAATAGTTTTCTAGCAACTTTGATATGACAAACACTGTACTGTATGTGCTGTGTTTTGGGAATAAATGATAAAATGGTAGACATGGCTCCTGACTCGATGGAACATAAATTCCAGTAAGAGATGTTGACAAGTAAATTGACAATTTGTGTGATACAATGGTTGGTGCAGGGGAACCCCATGGAGAAATATTCCTAACTGAGTTTGTGGAGATGCTTCCCAGAGGAAATGGAGACTTGAAGGATGAGTTGAGGATAAACAAGAGAAGAGGGAGGACCAGTGTGTTCCACGTGGGAAAAAATGCCCATAGGTCAGTGCTGGTGCTTCAGAGAAATTGAGTGAAGGAGATGAGGGTGTGAGAGGGAGCCATAACAGATGAGAGGTACTGAGGCACAGGATGAGGCTTTGTGTGACTTAAAGATGAAACAAAAAGGAGCATTGAAGGGTTTTTTGTGGAGAGATGACACACTTTCCCAAGTGTGTCCCTGGGAAAATGGGTCTACATACTGCCAGGCTCTCCAAGGCAACACTGGTTTGAAAGCCAGGTGCGGCAAGGACCTGTCAGCCTGGTATGACTACACCAGTTAAGAAAGATCTTAACAGATGTATCATGTTAATATGCTGTTTGCTTAATTTATATGACTTTTAGACCTTTAGAGACAGAAAAATGAGAAGCCATCTTGCCCTACATACCTGTTGCACCCTGTGGCTTTGGGTGCAGATTTTTGAAATGAGTCAATCCTCTCATGGCTTTGTTTCTTATCTCTTTCTATGTATCCCAGTGTAATTAGTTTGATGCCATGTGAGATGATACCACTACTTGGTAGCCCTTTAGGAATAATTCTTATGTCTCATTCCATGGAGGATAGAAAAATATGGGAGATAAAACTGTGGCTCTTTCTTCCATTGCCTTCGTTCATTATGTTCCTCCCATCTCTCCTCCTGGAAGGAGAGACTCATCTGATTGGTGAGATAGAGTAGAGGCTCTGACCACATGTGGCCCAGCCTCTTCTTGGTCTTCTCTGTGGGGAGGCACCTCTTGTCAGGATATCACTCTTTTGCTCCTGCATTTGGAGCTCACCAAGGTGTACTCTGTCTCTGCAGTGGGGAGATCTGTACTTCAAAGTGTAGATTCTGTTTATGGGAGACTCATTAGGAGCCATATTTTGGTTGTAAGTCAAGTCACAGTCTCAAATTCTGCTATCCCAGTAATAAAGCTGATATTCTAGTTTCCATCTTTTTGATTCCTGTATCCATCTCATGTTTGACCTGAACTCAGGGGAAAAAACTTTTTTTTTTTTTTACAAAGATTTTAACAAAATGTAAAATCTTAAGAACAATAGTGGTACTGACTTTTCCACTTCTACACTTGGATTGCTGGTTTTCTGTCTTGTCATTGCTAAAGTTTGGGTATAGTGGAATCATCCTTATTGATCTAATTCATCTATTATTCCTTAGGTGGAGGCAGTATATATAGTGGGAGAAATCTGGGCAGGGAGGAAGTGTGAGACCTCTTCACCTTCTCCATTCACCTTAGCTAATAATTTCTATCCTGTCCCCAAGGAAAGAAATAAGAGAATTGGTTAGCTTAGAGGTGCCTATTATGCCATCCGTTCACAGCACTTAGGAAACTGATGAGGAGATTGGAAGGTGGTGGAGTGTGGAAGGAAAAAAAGCTAGAGAGCTTTCTTATTTATGTGATCTAGTGTACAGGAAATTAGTTTTTGGAAATAGACCTCATCCCTGGCTGTATCTTTTTTGTCTAATCGTACTTTCCTATCTCTTATTTTCTTAGTTGTTTTTATTTTATCTTAGTTCACCATATACATCTTTATAAACTTTTAAAATAATTTTAGCTACAAGGTAGGGAACAGGTAAATAAAGAAAATTCATCCCAATTATTCCCTTCAGAGCTGCTTGGCTGCAAAATCTGCTTTGACAAGGAGAGTTTCACAATCTAGAAACACTCTGGTTCATACAATTTATGAAATATAGTAAAGTCCAGTATAAGTAATATCTAAAATTTATTAGTATCACTGCCATCATCTATACTAATACAGCTTTTTTAGATATATTTTTTCAATTAATACTTAAATTAATGTAATAATTTTAGGGGCTATTCTATTTCTTGAATATTTCCAGAGACCAGCCTCTACTGGTACTTGAGCCTCAAGGTACAACCTAGTTAGTACTTTGTTGCTAAATATCTGTGACAAAGTCTAAACACTCTTTATCAATCAGCTCAGTGGCTCACTGAAGTGTTTCCCAGGATTTGGGAGCACACAGTGGTGTGATCATGGTTTGTTTAGGGGAGGAGTGGAACAAACAGATCCTTCAGTCAATAGAGAAATCTGAGAAAGAATTATGGAATTATGGATAAGGGAAGCTCAGATTATTTGAGCTGAGAAACCTACATTTCATCAAAAACATCATCTGCTCTGCATTTGGAAACCATTCAATCCAACAGTGATATCAGTCTAGAAGCTATCTCTGACTATTTTAACAAGTGTTTTCTTGACTTCATCTTCAGGAACATTTATTTGGTGGCTACTGTGTGTTAGGTGCTAACTGTTATTTTCTCTTAGAGTTCTGGCTCTGGATCTAGTTCCTTGATAGAGTTTTATAAGAAGGGAAATTTATAGGCTGATTTTATGGTCATGCACGTCAGACTACTGTTTCTCTAGTCCCCTGACCCAATTTTATACATATGATTGCCCCTTTAAAAACCAAATTCATAGTCCCAGGTCTACAAATATTTCAAATTTTCCTTACAGTGCAGAGCACACCAGAACATGCATTAAATACACATTGTTAAATTCCTTGATTATTCTCATATTTTCATCTCTACTTTTGTTTACTTTTCTATGATTACCTATAAGTGTGTGTACACACACACACACACACACACACACACACACACACACACACACACACACACGCACACATACACACACTTCCATACATCTGCTGAGTTGGCAGACTGGCAGGTCCAGCATGTATCAGGAAGAAGAAAATACCACTTGGTAATAATAGATTTGGTAGGAAAACTTTTTCTTCTTTAAGGGTAAAAACGAGGAACTATGTTCCATATTAAAAGAATGGCACATATAATTATCATCCCAGCTGTAAATAAAAATACCCCACCGCGGTCAGAAAAAGGAGTCTTACAGCCCTGGGTCTCCAAAAGCAATAACCCAATTGTATCAAATGCCCTCTTCTTTCAGGGACCACAAAAATTAAAGCATGACCTTAGTGTTCTTTGTTGACCTCTGATCATCAGGATTGATAGACCAAGACACTAGCTTTCCTGTTGGGTTGTCACCCAGAAGCAGAAGCAAAAGAAACACGCACTCTATGACCTTTTCCACTTCCTTACAGCCAATGCTATATTCCTGAAATCATTCCAATCATGACTGACAATTGTATTTGAATCTCCTCCTATGTCCATTTCCCATAATCCCCAGCAGGGGTGTGATGTTGCCGATAGCCTCCTCTCTTCACCTTGGAAACATCAGGTGAATAAAACTGTCCTCTGGTCCTCCATACCCACTGTCTCTACTACACCAGCCACATCTGAGTCATGTGGAAAGGGAAATTCTATAGATAAGGAAAGAATATGCATCACCAGCTGATTTTAATTCAAAACAGTTATGACTACCTGCTGTGTTCTGGTAACTGTGGTGGGCGCTAGAAAGACCAATATGGAGAAGGGAGGTTCCTTCAGGCAAGAAAGCCACTCATTCATTCAATCATTTATTCCCCATTTATTGGCTAATTACCATGCACCAGACAGTGTTCTAGCTGCTGGGTAATACAGCAGTGAATAAAACCAAAAAAATTAAAATCCTCATGAAGCTTACATTTGTATGAGGGAAGATAGTGATAAATAAATAAGTAAATAAATAAATATCAGTGTGTGAGATATAAATTTGGATAGACTATACTCTCTATCCAGTAAAACATTAATCTAGATGTTGCTGTGAAGGATTTTATAGATCTAATTAAAGTTCACGATCAGTTGACTTTAAGAAGGATTATCTGAAAGAATTTGGGTGGACCTAGAGGGACTGAGGCTCCTCTAAGAGAAAAAGAAATTAGTATGTAGAAGCAGCTCCAGCCCATGCTCAAGAGTTCCAGCTGGCCCTTCCTGTTGGCCTGATCTATGGATTTTGGACTTAGTTAGGCAATTTCTACAATGCCCTAAGCCAATTCCTTGCTTTAGACTTCATATCATCTTTTATTGGTTCTGGTACTCGGTTGAACCCCGGCTGACACAGTGCTATGAGGAATAATAAAGCAGGAAATGTTACAGACACAAAATTAAAATGGAATTTATACTTGCTATCACATCTTTATGAATAAAGAGTTAGAGCATAATACAGTGGAAATAGTGATTATCCTACTAGTGTAGAAAATTTGCTTTCACCAAAGCAAAGATCCCACACCTCTAATCCTGTGTGATCTTAAGTAGATAACTTTATTTTTTTGAACCTTTTTCAATTTTTTAATCTCTAAAATGGTATGGCTAAACTTCATGTGGTTATTAGGTAAATAAGATAAGACCATCAGATATAAAGCACCTAGTACCATGCCTGGCACATAATAAAGTATATTCTTTTTTACTTTTAATCTCCTCACTAATATCTGTGAACATTTATCTGTTGTATGAATATCATGGAAATTCAGCATTATCTTGACATCATATGCATTTCTTTTTTTTTTTGAGTTGGAGTCTCACTCGGTCGCCCAGACTGGAGTACAGTGGCCGCTCCCGGCCATCGCAGCCTCGCCTGCTGGGCTCCAGTGATCCTTCCGCCTCAGCCTTCCTTCCAAGTAGCCGGAATTACAGGCATGCGCTACCACGACCGGCTGATTTTTTCATCATATGCATTTCTGTGTGGTTGACCATACCTGAGACAGAAAGAGAGTGGAGCCTGCTCTGTGAATGCATTTATTAGCAGATACGTTTGAAAGATAGTGAACTGGGAATTACTATCGGTGGAGAAGAATTAGACTTATCTTCAAAAATAAGTCTACTCCATCATTCCCTATCATCTTGAAGCTTTCTAACTCTCAAAGTCAGAAGAGAAATATCTGGGACATTCACGCTTCTCTTTAATTATCTTCAAAATAACCAAAAGTGATGTATCAGTGAGCAAGTGCTGTGCTCTCTCAAGAGTCCAAGTAAAATCTTGTTGTGCCTGGCTTCTCATCATCAAAGAACTTCAGACAATTGGTAGAGAGAAACGAGATGGGGAGGAATGTTCTGCTGTATAATGTATTTCAAAACTGTAGTTTCTGGGCACAGGAAATTACTATTTGTCATTTTTGTACACATTGACATTGAGAAGGACCTTAGGAGAGTAATACTCTGCTTGAAATATTCCACATTACTACACACACCCTTCCTTTCCTTGGTTAACTGGACAGCAAAACATAATTCCAGGGTTGCTTTGCCTCTGAGTAAGGTGGTGCAGTACTCAATCCTGTAGTTCATTTGGAATAGGATAAACCTCCAGCTCTTTGGAGTATATGAAATAGTGTCTCCAAAGAGTGCCTTAAATAAAAAGAGACCTCTGAGTCAGTAGTTGCTGGTTCCAGTTTAGCATTTTTATTGAATAGCCAGAGATTATGTTTCCACATCTTCTTAAAATAAACAAAGTCTAAAATAAATTTTTAGTGATTAGTTCTTCTGGAACACATTTTTTTTTCAGGGCCTACTCCATGCTAAGCACAGATCATAGATCTAGGTGATAGGAACAAATCAGTGAGCAAGCAAGGCAAGTTCCAACCTCACATAGGGTACTCTACTAATGGGAGGTCTATATGGAACAAATAGGATTTATTGTATGTGTGCTATATGCAAGCTCTCCGTCTAGGTAATCAAATATGGGGCAGTCCAAAAAAAGATAACCCATGGTGTTCCTGAGGATGGGAAGAGGCTTGGAATGGATACTCTGGGTGCACAGGAAAATATAGGACACTGTTGTACAACTGGTGGTAACAGAAGAGGTCTGACTGATGTGACCCTGTGTCCCAGCCAGGGACTCTGGCTCATAGTTATAAGGGAAGATTGAGAATAAATCTTCAAGGAGCTGGATTTTGACTAGAATATTAAGGCAGAATTCAGTCTTGGAGAGATAAGATCCAAATACTTATACCAGGTAACTAGAAATCCAGTGCTAAGAACATTGCCTGGTGCATAGCAAGAGCTCAATAAATTTTTGCTGAGTGAACAAAAGGAAAGAAGAAAATTGGTAGCAAAGGTGATTTGATATTCAAATCACAATCATTGAACCAGAGCTCTGAAGTCCTCTCATTAGGGTCAAGATTTTAGACCTGTGCTCTAAAGTAGATGTCAAATGACCCCATTGTGGAGATGGATGAGATTTGGAGGAAGGCTAGTCTTGACTTTGATGACATGTGATCCACCCTGTGGTTCACAGGCCTCATTGCTATCATCCTACCCAGATATACCTCAGTACCACTACCAGTGGATGGGACAGTTTGAAGGGAGGTCAGGACTGGAACAGTTATTTTCAATACCATCTATGTTTCCTGCTTCCACATTATTATATAATCTCTGATGAACTGGAGACTCTTGGAGAAAGATAGCTGGGCAAAGCTAGAATCTACCAAAGCCTAATTCAGCTTTCATATTAATTTTCTATGCCAAAACTATCATTTTCTCCTTCCCATCACTAAGAAATCTATTCAACTGTGTGTCCAAAAATATATACATTTTATGTATTTGTTTACATATGTAGTGCATGGTATACATTTTATACAATACAATCTGAAATATTACTTTGACAACACTACATATAAATATAATTAATTATATATAAATATATAATATGTAGTTTTATCAGAGTAATAATAGGTAGGATTATATAGTATATTTTAGTTTTATATATTTTATATATGTAGTTACTTATATAGTTTTGCAAATATATGTGTGTGTGTGCATGTGTGTGTGGGAGGGTGGGGAGTGCTGACCCTAGTGAGAGCCAAAAATAGGAAGAGCCTGGTGAGCAGCCGCCATCAAGAGAAAATCTGAAGCCAAGACAAAGACTGGGTGATTTCTACCATTACTTAAACTGCCCCTTGGTGTGGGTCGCTCTAGGACAATGAAGATTAAAGAAAGGCAGGATAAAAAGTTACAGGTGAGCCCTGCTCCAAATGAGGGCTGGGCAAGAGGTGCTGGTGTCATGAGGAGTTCCTGATGGGATAGCAAGGATGGCATGGGCTAGGGCAAAGGTGGTCATACCTACCATAGCCATTGCCCATTGAGCACATCCTCTGTGCAAGCCCTGTGCTACGAGTTTCATACACACAATCTCACTTTTTCCTCACATAGCCCTGTGAGATATGTATTGTTATCTTCCCTGTTCAGATGTGGATACTGAGAATTTGCAAGAACAACTAACTCATCTGAGAAGTATGCCTGCCATTTGGTATATATTCCGTAAACATTTCTTAGACGAACAAAAGAATGAATAAGGCCCCACACTTGGTAGTTGGGAATCCTAGATTATGCTCAGGCTGACTCCAAAAACAGACTTCTTATTGCTATTTTTCTTCAAGTGTTTTATTCTTGAGAACAGCGTGGAGGCTACTGGAGTAACATTTAGCAGTTCTGTCTCTGAGCAGGGAATGTCTGTCCTCTCACTTAAGTATGCCTGGCTGCCAGAACACACTGGTGGAGTTATGTTACCAGCCAGGAGTAGCCTGCTGCCTACTGGTTATCTACATGAAGGAATGCTGTTTTGCTGTTTCCCTCCCACTGATACTGAAATTGAAACAGGGAAGCACTCCAAGAACAACATATCATGCAGTGGGATGAGGGTACCCTCACGGGATCACACTGAGAACCTGGTGAGAACACGCTGAAATCATTATTCTGACAGATCAGGAATACTTTCTCATCCACAGCCAGCAGCCACATACACTGGGCACACATGTGGTCTCTCAGAGTTGACTTCTTCCATAAAGTGGGCTCACAGTAGGAGGCCAAGGGTCACTCCCGCTGGGAAAGCAGAGTCATTTGCCCACAGAACACAAACTATAGAAAAACAGGAACAAGGACTTCTGGCTAGCGATGTGGTTTAAAGACATTCTTCCAAGAGGTCTTTTGTAGCTAAGCACTGTGACTCCAGGAAGAGAAAGTACATATCACACCTTCACCCTGGGGTTTAGGCCACTGTGTGCTCAGAGACTGGGTCAAGATCTTGCCTGTGTGTTGATTGATAGGGCTGTGAGGTTAAGACCCAGTCTTTTATGGAGATCACGTTCTGTAGTTAGGAAGGGTGTCAGAATGAAGAAGTAAGCCTTTTATTGACTCTTCTCATTTCTGCTAGAAAGTTCATTCTTTGAGAAGAAAGATTGCTTTTTCTTGTTTCAATGTAAGGTAGTCCTGGTTTAGAAAATCAGAGGACCTGAGGCCTATGCATCATTTCTCTGGGTCCAGGCTCATACAGTCCTGCCTGGAAAAAAAATCATTTCTCTTACATAGGGGATTTGGAAGACAGAGAAGGTAGCAGCTTCTGGTTTCCGGGCTATGAGATGCCTGCCTTAGTGAACAGCTAGAGAGTGGCCAAGTGGCTACTCTAACTCAAGGACATTCCAGCCACAGCAAGGGGCAAAGAGAATGGCACTACTGTTTCAAAAATGTACCTGATGATCTAAGTTTGGACAATATTTCAAGATGCATACTGACCATTGACCTGTTTCTTATACTCACAACCAGAGTAAGAGAGCGGATCAATAAACAGTGCAGAATTCTTTGTTTAGTCTCTTGGCTATTTGTCTAAACTGTCTCTGAGACACTGATCAAGTTTCTGTCAATGACTAAGGAAGGTATCATCCATCATTACCCACTGGTGTTCAAATATCTGAAGTTCTGCTTGCTTTCTACTGTTTCCTGGTCCCTCTGGTCTATTTCATTTGCTTGCAGGGCCTTCGCATTCATATTCAAATGCCTTTCAGATCAAAATCCCTAGTCCAGGCCTTGAAATCTCAGCTCCTGAAGGTACCACTAGCACCTCAACTCTGATCTGCCAGCTTACACTCAGTCTCTTGAAACACACCTCCTAACTTCCCATCCCAGTGAATGGTACCCCTCGCCCACAGCTCAAACCTGAGATGAACTACACCAGACTCCTCCTTTCCCTTGCTCCACATTCAATCAGCTACTAAGGTGCCATCAATTTTAACTCATTCTTATCTCCTAGCCTTTGTCTCCTCATGCCCATTCCCATAACCACTCCCTTAGTTCAGGCCCCTCATCATTTAAATACTTTCGTTTTTTGGCCTGGACTAGTTATGTGGCTCCCAAAAGGACTCCTCTCCAGGCCTTCTTCCACATGACAGTTAAGAGTGTTGAGAGTTCTGCCTCCTGGTTCTCATGTCACTCTTCTGTTTACTGGTTTGCCCTGCAATATGGTATCTGAAGTCTGTTATGCTTGAGTCCCTGCTTATTTCTCTGACTCTTTCCTGCTTCTCTCCAGCGGGATCCCGTGGCACCCAACCCTCTGATCCACTAAACTCACACTTGCTTGATGTGACAGACTCCCAGAGTCCTCCATGGCCTCCCAAATCTGGTCCTTTTTCTGCCCGGCACATTTCAATTTGTCCTTGAAGACTGATTTTATCTACAGCCTTCCTGATGTCTTGAGCTCAAAGCAGTGTGCTCTCCTCTGCATTCCTGCAGCATCTATGCTAGAGAACAACTCTGGGACTTGGAAAAGCAAATCGTTGCAGAAACGTGACAATCCCACTACTGCCTCACCTCCATCTGCCATGGGACTGTAAGATACTAAAGGCAGAGATTTTATTTAATTGTCATATGTGCATGACATGCTCAAGAAATGCTTGCCGATTGAGTTCAGGAGCTCTCTCTTCCTTTTTCTTTTCGTGACTGTAAATTTTGTCAGAAAACAATCTTTTTCTTCTATGGCGCCAGCTGTTGCTCCTCTATTTTCCCTTGTGGTTTCCTCCCCTTTTGCTGTTTGAGTCTCTTTCCCTAAACGCCTTCCTCCCCACTCATGCCAGGCTCTTGCTGAAGCCTTTACTTACATAAGCCTGATAATTGGTTTTAAGTCTGGTCTGAAAACTACCCCCCAAAAGTGGGGTGTGCCCCCAGCTGTCTGCAGGTTATCCAGGAGTCTGCTACAGGGAGCATTACCTAGTTTGAGAAGACAAAATAAAAACCTCTTGGCTCAGTGTTAGATTCTGAAGGAAATGGCTGGGCTGGGTGACTCAAAGAGTTTGCATTTTGTGGCCACTGCTTTCATAACAAAAGCACCATTTTAGCCACCTGAACTTAGTTGACTTCAGTCTGTTATTAGGAAGGCTCTCAACAGAGAGCTCATCTGTGTTTACTCTGGTGAGCAAGAAGCGTGCACCCTGGAAGATCCAGTCCAAGGTTACCCATTATAGGGAGTAACAGGAAATCTTATACTTACCAAACATCTGTAAAACCCAGTCCCCAAATTTGAGACAATTGTCTGCCTGGTGGCGCTACGGCATCCAGACATTCCTATTTGATTGAAGAGTATTGCATTCCATGTTCTTTTACTCACTAAAACATCTTAGCTCAATATCCTTTGTTTCCCCAGCAGCCTCCAACATCATACTACCTCAGTGCATTCCAAGTACAGTGGTCCCTCGCTATTTGTGGTTTTGCTTTCTGTGGTTCTAGTTACCTGCAGTCAACGGCAGTTGGGGAATATTAAATGGAAAATTCCAGAAATAAACAATTCATAAGTTTTAAATTGTGCATCGTTCTCAGTGGAGTGATGAAACCTTGTGCTGACTGGCCTGGGGCATGAATTCTCACTTTCTCCTGCATATTCACTCTATACATACTACCTACCCATTAGTCATTGAGCAGCCATGTCAGGTTTGGTTCTATCCACAGGCATCCACTAGGAGGTCTTGAGAAGTACACCCAATGAATTGGTTAATAAATACTGAATGCATTAATAAACTTCCAATTTTAAGTGAATTAAAAATAGAAACATATTGAAAAACTGAAAATAAAATATTTGCAATTTTATCAGAAAAGTAATTATATTAATTTTTCATCTTTTACCAAGAAATTTTGTCCACCTCAGGGATAGGCATCTTGATGTTCCATCTTCCTGAAGTTCTATGTGAGTCTTACCAGTCAATGTCTCACTGAGGGT
Source organism: Carlito syrichta (assembly GCF_000164805.1). Lineage (NCBI taxonomy): Eukaryota > Metazoa > Chordata > Mammalia > Primates > Tarsiidae > Carlito > Carlito syrichta. The sequence continues at coordinate 527,766 of NW_007251434.1, read as the reverse complement.
TTGGAGCTCCTTCAGACCATGAGTAAGGATAGCATTTTTTAAAGCAGGAAAGCAGGACGATTCAACCTGGGAAATGAGTCCAATGGATTCAGAATACACTGCTTGTGTTTACCCTGGAAAGTGCTATCATCTGTTACAGCATTTGGGTGTGGTGTTTAAAAGGGTCCACTTGTGCTATTGATTTTGTTTTCTGAAGAAAATCTTCAGGCTCTGGGGAAGTGTCAGAGTCTGAGCAATCAAGCCCTTGCCCTCATGGTTGGTCTTCTTAAGAAATTGTGATTACCTACTTTAATCTTAAAAATCTTGACAATTTGGCTCTGTGCAAAAGATTTAGTTGGTTCACAGTATTGATTATATGACTAAGACATGCTGTTTGCATGGGTACCTTAAATCATGTGATTATTCTTCATTGGCATTAGAGTCCTGAAGCAATGTTTTTATCTTATTCCTCATTTAACAAGGTGCCTTGGTATTTTTCTCTTCAACAGCAGAATATTTGTGTGGAAAAAGCAGTATTTCTATTTGGAATTTGTTTATTTGAACAGTGCTCTCAAAATAAATAGTTGATAGAATTGAATATCCTTGCCATTTCCATCAACACTAAATGAAGACCCGAAGATATATTTTGGCCAGCAGTTATTCTCTCTTATTCAAGTAACTACGCTTTCTTGCTATATATGCGTGTGTATGTGTGTGTGTGTGCGTGTGTGTGTGTGTGTGTGTGTGCGTGTGTGTTGTATAAAACAAGAGTTAATTAAGTGAGAAAAATTTAATTCTGTAGCCTTGGCTTTTAATGATTAAAAAATACAGAAATTTGTCAAGCGCTTCTTTCTCATATAAGAACCTTACACAAAGGAGGGCTCAAACAAAACCTGGAATTATCTTTGGAGGATGGGCCCTTTGTAGTACAGACTTCCCCAGCTAGGTAAGTGTTCTAGGAATCCACTGGCATCAGCATACCCACTAGCATTGTGAGAGGCTACATTCAGCTTCAGTGAATGTTTTTTTGGAGATTCTTTCAACGTGCTTGCCCATTTCATGATGGGTAATTTACAAGCACACCTGCCCACACCACACTGAGTGTTTAGCAGTTTCTGATTAAAAAAAACTACAACAAAAAAAAACCCAGCATGATCCTCATGCCCCACCCTCCCTATTCACCCTGTCTCATCCAGAGCAACTTTGTTTTTTCTTTTCTGAATGAAAAAGTCTTCAAAGGGAAATGTTTATGTCAATGTAGAAGAGATTTTTTTAAAAAGGTAGGAGCACTAAAAGGCATCAAAATTGATGAGTTCAAAAACTGTTTTGAGCCATGGAAAAAGTATCTCAATAGGTGTATTGCATCAAATGGAGAGTACTTTGAAGGTGACTGAAGTTTAACCATGTAAGAATAAATACACGATTTTTAATAAATAAATTCTGCTTGGGCCTCCTTTCATGTATACTAAGAATTGATTCATGTTCATTATGTCTGTGTTTTTATGTAATTTTCATATACACTAAGTTTTTTCTTTTTTTATTAATACATAAAAATTGTACATATTTGACCTTGTGCCGAAAGTTATACCATTGACTTCGTGGTTTGGAAGCCCTTGGACTTGGACTGATCTGTGCCACTGGCTTTCCTGGTTGTCCAGCTTGCAGACAGCTTACTGTGGGCCTTCTCAGCCTTCATAATCATGTGAGCCACATCCCCTAAGAAATTATCTTTCAAATATCATATTCCTATCTCTCTTTCTCTCTCTCTCCCTAACCCCTCTTTCCTCATCTCTCTCTCTCTCTCTCTCTCTCTCTCTACCTCTACCTGTCTCTATCTATATCTCAATCTCAATCCCTACCCTTCTCTCTTCCCCACTATCTGTATCTATCTCTATCTCTATCTTTGTCTCTGTCACTATATATCTATACCCTACTTGTTCTATCTCTCTGGAGACTCCTAGTACAATGAGGGAGGCTTATCTTCAGGCTTCCAATGCTAAAATAGGAAAAAGGGAAGAAAGTAGCAAATCGTGTACTGGCTATTCTGCCTTCACCCAAAGTTTATACAGATATATTCATTTCTCTTTCTATTTTACTCATTATTCTGAAATAGACTTTACTTTTTAGAACTATTTTAGGATTACAGAAAAATTATGCAGAAATTATGGAGTTTCCATATACTGCTCTCCTTTCCTTCTTTTCCCCAGAGTCCCCTGTCATTAAAATCTTGCATTAGTGTAATAAAAACATTTATTACAATTGATGGGACAATGTTGATACGTTATTATTAACTAAAGTCCACAGTTTACCTCAGGGTTTACTCTTTGTGCTTCACATTCTAGGGTTTTGGCAAATATATAATGCCCTGTATCCAACATGATAGCCTCATACAGGATATTTTCACTGCCCTAAAAATGTCCTGGAGCTGGGCTCGGTGGCTCAGCCTGTAATCCCGTGCCTTTGAGAGGCTGAGGTGAGTGGATTGCCTGAGCCCATGGGTTCGAGACCCGCCTGGGCAGGCAAGACCTCATCTCTACAGTAAATCAAAAATTAGCCGGGCGTGGTAGCGAGCGCCTGTGATTCCGGCTACTAGGAAGGCTGAGGTGGAAGGAACGCCAGAGCCCAGCAGGTCGAGGCTGCGGTGGCCGGGAGCGGCCACTGCACTCCAGTCTGGGCAACAGAGTGAGACTCCAACTCAAACAAACAAACAAGCAAACAAACAAACAAAAAATGTCCTGGGTTCCATCCCTCTCCACTCTCTCTTCCACCTGGCAACCATGATCTTTTTACTGTCTTCATAGTTTTGCCTTTTCCAGAAAGTCATATAACTAGAATCATGTAATATGTAGCCTTTCAGATCGTCTTCTTTCCCTTAGAAATACACACTTATGCTTCCTTCATGTCTTTTTGCAGTTTGCTTCCTTTCTATCACTAAATAATATTTTCTTGTATGGGTGTGCCACAGTGTATTGCCCTCACTCGTATTTTATTGGCCAAGGTAAGCCACTTGGAAAGCCTGACTTCCAGGAAACAGGGAATTGTAGTCCAACCATGTATTTGGAAGGAGCAAAACTAGAACTCTTCTGTGAGCAGCACTAATTGACCATTTAGTCTCTGGTTCTTCAATGAAGTAAAAATATTATACTCATCATCAAATCTCTTTTATGTGATGGAAAAGAGCTTACATTTAAAATTAACCTGGACCCTTTCTTTCTGCTATGAAGGGTAATAAAAGGGCCAGAACACTTTGATTCTTTTAAAAACTACTCAGAGCACTTGATTTCAGAGCTTGGTTCTAAGCTACCCACAAACATAAACATGTGAATAACAGTGTCTTTGGATTCCTCAAGGAGTCATGCCTTTGTCAGAAGCTATATGCTGTGTATGGAGACAGGAGTGATAACAAATCAGGCAAAGGCCAGTCTAGAAAATAGACACACACTAGCTTTCCTTATAAAAAAAAAAAAAACATTTACTATAAGGAGTTGAACCACTGAAAGTGCAAAAGAGGATGACTGAGGCTTCACGGAGCCAGCAACTGCAGGAAGCTTATAGTGACTGGGATCTGGAAGCTTGGAGAAGGTAAGCCCCGCAGAGCTGGAATCCAGACCAGGAGGGCTGCTGCCTGGTGGGGCCAGGTGCTTTGGAGACTCAGAGGAGGAATCCTTAGGGCAGGGACTTGACATCTGGAGATGGGGTAGCGGCCGGCAGACACCGTCACTGAGGGAATGAGTTGAGGCTGATTCTGGGAGTAAGAAAAAAAAACCCTGAAAACTGAAGCTAAGTGCTGCTGGAGTGATGCTGACAGGACCTGCAAGAAAACCAGGAGCAACTGCCTCTTCTTCCTCCCTCTTGCAGTCTCCCTCTAGTGCCCCCTACTGGCAGCCTAACAGGGATCCAGCTGGCTTAGCAGAAAAAGGTGGTTTGCGGAAGCCCAGCCCCAGCATCACAAAGTCCAGGATGCAGGGTGATATTGGAGCCTAGAGACAAAAGCTTAGTTAGCACTTAACACAGATAAATAATAAATCTTGAGTCCCTGTCTCTTATTCTAAACATTGCTCATTACAGCTTAAAGATTCAAAGGAAGACCTAGGCCAGAGTAGGAATGAGATCCAAAATAGGCTTCCTTTTTGGTAACTGTTAACTAAGGGGATGAAAACTCATCGAACCTGTTTTATGGTCATCAAAGAGTAAGAATTTAGTTTGGGTTCCTCACTCTAGCTTTAAACAGTTCAAAGAGTCTTTTGAGACATTTGCACTCAAGATACTAGAAGGAAAATTTCTACACAAGTCTGACTTCCAGGGTATTAGGAGAGATTTGTTGCCCATTTCAGTTTCTAAATGATCATATTCTACTAAATTGATACTACCAATGGTCCTTCCTTGTCTTTCTTTGTAACCTTTCCCTTTTCCAATTCTTATTTTTATCTATTTCTTTCTCCACCACTTCCCCCGCTCTTCCCCCCGCCCCCCTGTTTTAAAGTTGTTCTTTCTTTTCTTTTCCACTACTCTGCTTTCTGTGGCACTACTTACTCTTTTGGGGGGATAATGTAGTGTGGCTAAAAGAGCATGGACTCCTGCACACAAAGGCCTAGGGTTAAATCTTAATTCTAATGTTTACTTGTCTTGTGATCTTGGGCAAGATATTTTTTATTTTAATTTTTTAAAAATGGGAATAATAGGAAACATATATCTTGTAAGAAATAAGAAAATGTATATATAGTGTCTAATAGGTAATAGGTACTTAATACATATTTGTTTTATCTCTTCTTTTTTAAAGTTATCAAATACACCTTTAGGTAAATCTATTAAAGAAAACAACAACAACTAAATACTTACCATATGTCTGCTACAGAACCCTGGGTTAGGCACTTATCTTAGACCCAGCCTGAACTCTTCTCCTGCAATACTAAATTGTGTAATGTATTTTAATTTGACTATAGTTCAGTAAACTCACTTTCTCTGTCTTAATTATTTGGAGACTAATGAGGCTCCAAATTCAGTCTGTGGCTGCCAGAATTACTGAACTGGTGTAGTTTGACTAAAACAGGGAAAGTTTTCAGCATAAGGGGAAAAAAAAAGCCTAGATTTGGACTACCCTGGCTGGAGTCAGTGGCAGATGGAAGGTTCAAGTCCTAAACCGTCATCCACTGACACCCTGTGCCAGGACCAGCCTTCAGATACCACTCATCGTCATGTGCAGACTTGCCCTGCAGCTGGGAAATGGCCACCAAGGTCACAGGAGGGTGGAAATAATATTTTGCTCTGTCCTCAGTGTTATGACACCTTGCTGGTTATTTACCTTCCCGTCCCTTGGAACATTTAACTAGCAGTAGTTGAAAAGTCAGCCAGCCAGCAAGCTAAGTACCTTCTGAGCCAAGCAGCACTGAAGCATTTATAAGTTGTTTTCTCTCTCATCCACTGAGCACTAGCAAGTGTGAACTTAATACTGCATCTTTAAACAAAGCTTCTCCTCTCCATTGCTTCGGTTTGATTAGCCATCAGTATTGAGGAATCAGTGACATCTCCTTTGAGACTGGAGGTGGTGCTTCTAATTCTTCCATCTTTCCTTTGAAGATGGTACCATTTTCCATGACTAATTGGAAGCCCGAGGTATTTCTTTTTTCTTATAAGCCTTGCAGAGATGATAGAAAGAAAGAAGTCTAGACAATCAAGGGAGATTTCCTACTGTGGGGTATTTCTGTGGTTTCAGAGTCCCAAACTTCATTGTGGTGGTTCAGGGGATACTCAGTCTCAAAGGGTCAAAGGGCAATTGAAATGTAGGGCCACTTCCTACTAGTGAGGGAAGGGGCCTCATAGGAGGTAATAAGCTGGTGTGCATAACAATGCAGTTTAAACATTAAAGGACTTTATTGATTTAAACAAAAAGAAAGCCTGAGATGACAGTTCCAGGATTAGTTTCACAACTCAGTAGTATCATCAAACACATTCCATTGGTGTGTTCTTCCTTCCTCAGATGGGGTACCTCATGATTGCAAGATGGCTGCTGCTGCAGTGGCAAGCATCACATCTTCACTAAATTTCATAGAAGCTTAAATTCATACTTGCTTGACAGCATGCATGCCCAATGGGAAAATCCATTTGATTCGTGCATAAGTCCATGAGGGACATGATTGCTGCAAGTTTCCCGCATAAGGCATAAGATTTATTTGGTACTAATATCCTTCCTTTAGTAATAATAACACTAATATTAACTGAGCACTTATTATGTCCCAAGTCAAACCCTTTGATATAAACATTTTAGTCAATTTTCATAAGAATTCCATGAAAAAGATAATATTATCATGATTATCATCCTTTTACAGATGAGGAAACTGAAGCTTAGAAAAGTTTTTCAAAATGTATATATCATTTTATACTATTATAAATTGCAATTTGAACTCATGCAGTCTGAGACCAGAACCTGGGCTCTCAATCTCTCTTCCATGCTGCCAAGTTAATACAGGACATGGTGAGCCCAGGATGGGGTATGCGTAGGAGAGGAAAAAGAATGGGCGAGGAGTGGGGGAAAGGCCCTGGGCTCCCAGAGAATGCTCTCTGTTCTTGTCTTACTGAGCTCAGGTCACAAAGGCTAAATAGGCAAATGATCAGGAGAGCTCTCTGAGCAGCCCCCAGTACCTGTGGGTCCTGGTTCCTAGCACAGTCCTACTGGATACCCGACACAATTGCTACCAGCTACCTCTTACATAGGCTCATCTCTCCTGGTTTGAGCAAAAATTATCTTATTCCATCAATGTCACTCCCCTACAGGAGTTTAGGGCTGCAAGAGATCTAAATACAAATCCTGAGTTGTTACTGAATGTGAGACCTGAGCAGTGCAGTTACACAGAAGATGACAGTGAGCCTGAGCCAGACCCAGACCCAGACCTCAGGAGCACAGGCTTTTGCTTTCCATGGATTTAATTCCACGCTGCATGTGCCTCATTCTGGACACTTACTTGAAACCTGGGGAAAAGGGTGTCTTCTGCAGTATTCTCTCAGGGATTCAAGGTAGGTTGGGACTTTTCTCATGGGAGTGCAGGACGGAGAGAACGGCGTCTGCCTTGCCTCTTGCCTTTTTTTCCTAAGCTCAAGATGAAACTTTGTTCCAGGCAACTTTCTTTTTAAATAATAAGTTGAGAATGTTTTCCAGGGTAAAAATATACTATGCAGTCTTTGTGCCCACAGCACCTGTAGAAAGAATTGAATTGAAGTTTTATTCTAGGTCCTGAAGGTTTATGGTCCATTTAGCTGTGAAGCAGACTTTAATGTTGGCAAACATTGTTGTTTGTTTTAGTTTCTGAAAGTTGCTAACCATTCTCCCTTTTTGGGGGAGGAGAGCAGGCCTGGGAGGAAAGTCCAGGCCATTGTCGCAGCTGGGTGGGCAGTGTTTAGGTGCAGAATCTTAATGGGCCGGTGGACATTTATGCCTGATCCCCTTAGCACGGCAGAGTTTCAGCACCGCCTCCTGGCATATGGAGCTATGGCTGTGGAGGCGGAGGAGAATGCGAGTTTTGCCTGAGCCCCCTCCTTTGGCAACTTCGCCAAGTGTAGATTCTTATGGACAGCCACAGGCCCCAGAGCCAAGCATGCATTCTTGTAAAAGGTAAACATTCATCTATTCGCTCAACCCCACTCTCTTCACTTTGTTACCATCTAAATTAGATCCATCATGCCCTCAGTGAATTTGGCAGGAGTGAAAAGCAGATGGTCTTAGACCTGGCTAAACAGTCCCTATTTCTGTAACCCAGACACCAGTAATTCTGGGCCTTCCCCCAATTATGTATGAGACTCTGGACAAGAGGCCTAATGCACATCACCTGTTCTGTCCTACACACCAGCAATAAGTGGATATTATCTTGAGTCTGGAGTACCAACAGGCCTTATTTTACAATTCTGGAGGCAAATTGCTTGTCAGAAACACATAAAAATATTTCATACACATATTATAATAATTATAATAGTGTGTCAGGGTGAGTCTCATGCTCCTGTCTTTCTTCTTTGTTCTGTCCCTTAATTCCCATTCTCTCCAAGGTCATTCAGGACCTTGCTGACTCATACTTAGGCTATGCAAGAATTTCCCATCTCATCCTCTTGCTTCTAGACCCTGCCCATTCCTCCCCACTCCCTTCAAGTCTACTTCATGCATGGCTACCCCAGGCACACTCTTCTCTCTTTTTAGTGGGAAGAGATCAGATCTTGTTCGGCATGGATACAACAGCACCCAGCATAGTTACATCAGCACTCTGGTACATAGATGCTCAAATGATAGTTACACAAATGAATGCATAAATCATGTGCCATTGCGATGAGTTTATACACAAGCAATGCCTTTGTAAATTCATTTAAAAAATTAAATTTATTATGTTTTTTTAGAGATGAGATTTCGCTATGTTGCCCAGGCTGGCCTCGAGCTCCTGGACTTAAGCAATCCTCTTGCCTCGGTCTCTCAAAGTGCTAGGATTATTGGCATGGGCCACTGCATTCGACCTGTAAGTTCATTTTTAACTTCTCTGTATAAAGGAGGAATCATGGCTCACTGGAAAGAGCACTGAACTATGAGTCACAAGGCTTGACTTTGAGTGTTAACTGTGTCACCATATGTAGCTGATATACTAAGTGCTTTAAATTCATCACTTCATTCATACTACAAGTAACCCATGATATAGATATTTTCTACTTTAAGAGGAGTTACCAGAGAAATAATGACTTTAGTGGAGAACCTTAAGGCACATAGCTTAAGATTCTCAGGTGCTTTGAGTTCCAAGCCCATTTGCTTATCTTCTCTGCTAAACTGCTATGCAGCCCTGGCCAATTTAGTAATTCTTCAGACTTAGTCTCCTCTTGAGTAAAATGAGAAGACTGAACTCTGCTGATTCTTTTAAAAATCCTGTACGCTATTCTGTGAGTCTGTGTTTCTGATTCCAAACATCCACAGACATGTACTGTGAAACTCCAGTGAATTGTGACCTGTGTTATGAGTTGGGGGCAGGTCAGAGAACAGTTGCATTCCATTGGGAAGTGGCACACATTTGCAGCCAACAACTGAAACCCACACTCCTGGCACAAAGCCAACCCTGCCCTGGCTCCCTGGTGAATCCATTTGACCCATTGCTGAATCCCTAAACCTTGGTCACATCCCCACTAGGAAAAACAATATGCAGTCCTAACTCACTTATAGATCAGGTTGTTTACCTATGGGTATAATTTGAGGAAAGTAAATGTCCATCTTCTTGAGATGGCTGGGAGGGCATTGCTACAGTGACTATGTGTTGTTAACTAGAATTTCTGATGACATCTTCAAACTGCATTCACTTGATCTTCCTATGACCGCCATTCTTCCTCAGTCATCTCTGAATTCACCTTTCTGTGTTCATTTTAAATGTTGGATGCTCTTGGGGCACATGTGTCAGACTTGACTTTCTCTTAAAATCTCTGTTTAAATTTCCAGCTAATTTCTACATATTGCTGTATCTCTGCCTCACCTCCCATAGTACTTCAGAGTTCAGTATTTCTCAAACTGCAGCATCCAGAGATAAGTAAATACATGTGGAACAAACAAACCCTGATACATTAATTACACAGTTAGTATAGATTTAGGCATTAGATAAACTTTCACACGTTTTTTGGCAAATGAACAAGTGTCAAGTCTAATTTGTTGTTTTATGCCTTGGACTAAAGCATAAGTGCTTGGATCATAGTACATGATCCCGCACCCACTCCCTCCCCACCTGAAATGTTAAAATTAATGAACTCAGGAGTGGTAATTTGAGGGGAGAAAAGAGGAAATCCATATCTTGAAGTGGTGCCTGGAGAAGGTAGACCTGTATGGGAGGATACAATACGGGATGTGGCTTATCAGGATTGATGTGGGAGCACTGGATCCCCTGATAGAAAGAGTAATGGAGATGGGTCCAGCTCATAATAATCAATCAAACTTTGCCTACTTTTCTTAGTTTGTTAGGGTCATCTCAGGCTCTTAAGACATTGCCCTTGGCTCTGAGGTTGGGTAATAATTTACACTTTTGCCAAAGTCAAACTCTTGGTACTAGCCCAGGGTGATATTTCCATGAAGACTCAGCCAGTTTCCATAATTTCCTTTTACCTTTTCACACCATCATTTTTCCTGTGGCGTAACTCACTGAAGTGGTCTTGCTGAGTTTTGTGGCTCCCAGTGACCTCAGCACTCAGGAGAACAAACAAGGGCAGTTGACCATGTGAACACTTAGGCAAGATTTTAGGAAATATATTTTCCCTCTCATAACTGACCTTGATAAGTTGGTTTTCAGAGTGACAAGGAGAGACACTCCAACACTGATGTCCCAACCATGTACGGTATCCATATCTCCTTGATGCCTGAACCAGAAGGGGACTTTATCCCAGAAAAATCTCTTATATCTGCAGAATCAGTTCCCATGGCAGGCAGTTGAATGCTCTGGGACTAGGGTGGGGAGACTGAGTGTTGAGATTTGTGAATTCTATTTCTGCTGCTTTGGGATAACAGTCCCAGAGATGTAGACTCCTTTTTAGCCTAAACGTATCTCTCCTCAGAGCAAATCTTCCCTTTAACTAGCAAGAAAATTCCTTTGCTATTAATGAGATAATGGAGATAGTTAAGAAGGTCTGTACGGTATACTGGCTGCAAGGGAAGGAAATCATCTTCCCTTTAACTAGCAAGAAAATTCCTTTGCTATTAATGAGATAATGGAGATAGTTAAGAAGGTCTGTACGGTATACTGGCTGCAAGGGAAGGAAATCAACTTTAGCTGTAAGCAGAAGGGGAACATAATTAGGTGGGCAGCAGGGCCCCAGGTGAAATTAGGGGACTTGGCTACAATGCTGGAAGTTGGGTCAGACCTACAAAGGGGGTAGAGGAGTGACAAGGAAGAAGGTAACCTCCAACACAGAGTTAACATTTTTAGAATAGGGCTGGCTGGATCCCAGGTCTGAGCAGTGGCAGAGACTTTAGGGAGCTAACTATGGACACGTCAGTCATGGTTGAGTGAGTGGTTTAAGCCTTGAGGGATAGTGGCATTGAGGTTGTTAACTCTTCTGCTTTTGCTAGAATTATTGCAGGGATTACCATGAATTGACCTTTGGTTAATGTATACTCAGGGACCTCAGCTGTGAGAAGCTGGGAAATCCAGAAGAAGATGACTTGAATTAAGGGTTGACAAATTCTCCCTGGATTTATCTCCCATCTGTTCATATTCAGTGTATCGTCTGCCATTTCTCATTTGTCTATTCATTGAGAAGGTCATCTTCTCTTTTAATTTTTAGCTGCTTGTGCTAATGGTCTAAGTCTTCAGATTTTCAAGGACATCCCTACAGCTGTTTCTCAAGTGCTATCAAGCTTCAACTATATTTCTGTCTATAACTGTCCTTTATCTGTAGTACATTGCCTTTTAGAACACAGCCATTTGATCTCATCAAAAGGAGGCAGAGAAATAGCTCTGCTGTATTCCTAACTCTACTGCAGAATAGTTTCTAATATAGCTAGAATTATAGTCAATTCCGATTCTCCCTGTCTTAGCTCCTGATTCAAATATATTGAAAACTGAAACCCAGGCACATTATCATATAGCCATTTTAAGTTTCAGTTAATTCAAGTATCTCTCTTTTGGGGACTTCTCCATCTTATTTACAAAAATATTTCCACTCAATGTCCTAAAGATGATTTCTTATAGTTCCCAAAATACATTTTTTAAATGACTTTTTTCAAGACATTAATTAATGTGGGTGCTTTTGTGTGTGATGTTTATTCAGGAAATTAATTTTAATTGTTTTGTAATCTGGATATCTAGTTGTCTCAACACCATTTTTTTGAATTGTACCTTCCTTTCTACAGTTATCTGTTATAAATCAAGATTTCACATGTGTTAGTCTGCTTCTAGACTCTGTTCTACTCTATTAATCTATTAGTTCATTCCTAGACAACTATGACACGTCTTTAACTATAACAGCATAATAATTAAGCAGGATTTTAGGATTTCATTTCTGGCAGGATCTGTCTCCTGCCTTTCCATCAACACTTCTTTATCTAATTAAAACTTGTAGGACTTTAATTAGAATTATATTGAATTTATACATCAGTTTAGGGCGAATTGACTTCTTTATGCTACTGATTCTTCCTATTCATTAGCAATATTATCTCCTTTATTTAGGTCTTCTTTAATAATCTTCAATACAATTTTATGTTATTTCATTAAAATCTATACTTTATTAGATTTATTTAGAAGTTTTATACGTATATATATATATATATGTTTGATGGGATCTTATTTAAGTTGACATTTTCTAACTATTTGCTGTTAGTGTATAAAAATCAATTGACTTTTATCTATTGATATTGTAATATCTTTTGGGTTTTATGGAAGAGTCATATGCCATCTGTAGGTAGTGAGAGTTTTGTAGTTTTGTTTCCTCCTTCCTAATCCTTAGACAATTTTCCCCTTATTGCACGGTTAGGGCCTCTAATAAACCTTTAAATTCACTTCCATAAACCTCAGATGAGCCCCCAGTGCAATCACATTCCATTCCATTTACTTCCTCACTCTTTTAGAAGACTGTTATACCTCTTTTCTCCTCAAACCTCCAAGACCAGCTCCTCATCTGTACTTTCATCCAATAATTTTAAAATCTAATTAATTTGGGAAAAATTGATGATATCCAAAGTTCTATAGACTCCCAGCCACAAATCTCCTACCTCCTGTGTGTGCACTCATATATTTTGCTTTCCTGAATGTTTCTGTAGAGGATACATTCCCAGGATAAACCCAATTTAATCATGATGTACAATCCTTTTTATATTTGAACTTGGTTGGCACATAATTTGTTTATAATTTTTTCATCTTGGTTCATAGGAGATCATAGTCTGTGATTTCCATTTCTCAAACTTCCCTTGTCAAATATTGGCACTGATGTTTGTACTAGCTTCATAAAATAAGACAAGGGACACTCCCCCTTTTTCTATTCTATTCTATTAAATTTGTTTAAGATTAAAATTATTTGTTTTTGAATATTTAGCAGAACTTACCGGTAAAACCATTTGATGTTTTCTTTGTGAAAAAAAAGTAACTGCTGATTTATTTTTTAATGGGATTTTAAAAAATCAGTTTTGTTGAAGTATATATTTTTAGAAATTTTATAGATATTTGACATTTCATCTAGGTTTTCAAATATATTGTCTAAGGATACGAATAATACTCTTATTATCGTTTAAATAAGTGCAACATTTTTATTCCTAATATTAGCTATCAGTGACTTCTTTCTTTGTTTTTGTTCAATCTTAGTAGAGACTATTTTATAAGTTTTTCAAAAATACCTTCTCTTTCACATTTTATTTTTGTTCTATTAATTTCTATTATCATTATTTCTTTTCTACTTTTTCTTAAGTAAGTGCTTACCACCGCATTAAGTTATATCCCCTTCCCCCCAGTAAATGCATTTAAAGCTGTAAATTTCCCTTTAATGCTGCTTTAGCTTATATCTAACACATTTTGAAGTGTAGTCTTTTATATCATTACTTCTGTGTTTTTTAATTTACATTATGATATCTACTTTGACTCAATATACATAGTGTTTCTTTCTGTTTATTTAAATTTGTAGTTTTAAAAATTGTTTTGGCTTTCTACAATCTTCTCTGTAAATCATTTGTATTTTTTATTATTTGTGCTCCTGGTTACCTTAGGGTATTTGTCATTATATATGTCATTTTTCTGTCATTTTCTAATTGCTATTGGTAGTGAATAGTAAATACTGTTGCTCTTTTATTTTTAAATTGTATTTCATTATTCATTTTTAGATCATTCACTGTGGTCAAGTGGAATTCATCCGAGGGATGTAAGAATGCTGTTGATTTTTCTATGTCAGCAATTTTGTTGCATTCACTTATAACTTATACTTGTGTCTTAGTCCCTTTGAGATGCTATAATAAAATACTGTAAACATGGTGGCTTATAAGCAACAAACATTTATTCCTTTCTGTTCTAAAGACTGGAAAGTTCAAGATCAAGGGACCTGCAGATTTGGTGACTGACAAAGGTCCACTTCCTCATAGAAGGGCCTTTTCTCTGGGTCACCTTCCAAAAGCCTCACCTTCTAAAACCATTACCTTTACTGTGAAGATTTCTATAAGAATTTTGGAGCCACACAAACATTCAGACCATGGTTTATAGTTGCTTTTTTCTATGTTGAATAACATGTCATCTGGAAATGGGGCCAATCTTTTGTGTCCTTTTCCAAGTTTTCTACACATTTTCTATCTTATTGTTATTATTATTATGGCCTATCTTCTAGAACAGTAAAAATACTGAAAATGACACCTGTATCATTTTTCATGAGTGTAATGTAAATCCTTTCAAAGTTTTGCAGATGCTTAACATACATTTCACTTTCCTTTAAAAGTGTATGTGTATATGTGAGAATGAGTGTGTGTGTGTGTGTGTGTGCGCGTGTGTTGGTACTTCAGAGACTATAGAATTCAAAATTATCTTTCCCAGGCTATCTTGCATCCTGGATATGATTTTGGTTTGAACAACTTGAGGTGTCTGCACGCATTGGGAAAAGTATACAGGTTTCCCTAAAACTGTAGCAAAAAAAAAAAAAAAGGCAGAGAACCCCAAACCACATCCTGGTGCCAGCACAGATAAAAGATCTGATCTATGGCTTAGGTCCATGAAAGGTACATTAGTCTTGACTACATTTATTAAAGCCATCTGTTTCTCTCCCTCCTTAACCACACTGTATCACAGGTATCCATCCACAAGCATTTGTATTCAGAGTTTCCTCTTCGATAGAAAAGCAAAGAATAAAAAAAAAAAGAGCAAATGTTTTTTCTTTATAACAAGTATATTATTGTCCAAATAATATATTTACATTGCTTAAAAAATGAATTGCAAATTAACAAAAAAGGAAATAGAAACTATTCATAACCCAGAGAAAACTCCCTGTTAAAGTTTCATTCTCTCTCTCTCTCTAACATATATATATATATATATAAATATATATACATACACATACATATTTTTTTCATGAGTGTCATGAAAATCTTTTCAAAGTTTTACTTAATTTTTGCTTAACATACATTTCACTTTCCTTCAAAAGTATGTGTATATATGTGAGAATGTGTGTATGTGGGGGTGTGTATGTGTATACGGGTGTGTGTTTGTGAGTTGTGTATGTGTATGTATGTGTGTGTATGTGTTTTGGTGCTTCAGAGACTATAAATTATGTTTAAGTCATTATTTGATTTTTATCAACCCTGTGCAATACAATTTCCAGGGTTTTATTGGTGAATAATGTGTCTCAGAGCAGATGCTACCCAAGTCCAACATGACTGCTCAGTAAAGTGTTTGTAGGAGAAAAAAGTTGTGTATAGCTAATTCTTTAGGGGAAACTCCCAGCACGTTTGGCTGCTCGAGTGCTCTCTGAATCATGGTGTCCTAACTCATTTATTATCAAACTAAAATATTTACTAAAAACAGCAAATAGAGATGGTATACCTGGAGATAAATTCTACATCAAGATTTTTCCAGGTCTGAGCTTGGATATGAACCATAGAAAACAGTCCCTACATAATAACTAAAGAAGATATGAGTGTACAGAAAAGTTATCTCACGTATTGATAGGCTAATTAATGTTATCCTTTCTCCCCACTCAACAATGGAATAAGTTAGCAACCACAGAAAAAGAAATATCAAAACAATACGATGAACCACTCCTTCCATGGAAATGGAAAGAAAAGCATTTTTTTGTTGAATTGTTTTGCATTTTGCCACTTCAGTTGCACAATGAGAGTCCTCAGAATTTTGTTTTCTCAGACCAACAATCTCTGCACAAAATCCTAATGAGCTTTAGCTACTTCTCTGGCCAAGAATTCAAGGCAAACCATTTTGTTGACTCCTGGTGTGTGAGAAATGACAACATATTAGGCTGAGTTGGCTTCCAGAAAGAATTCTGTCCAAGAATCGTGGATCCCCTGTGACTAGAAACAGAAGAAAAAGAGGAGGAGGAGGAGGAGGAGGAGGAGGAGGAGGAGGAGAATGTTTTCTGAGAAGGATTTTATATCTGTAGGCATTCTGTTAATCTGTTCATCATTTAATATGGTGTTAGGGACATGAAGCTTATAGTAAATTGGATCAAGAGTAAGTTTAACTGGCATGTCTTAATAATTATAAAAGCCCTGTGTCTTACCTACTCTATTTTTGTATTCACACATCTCTCATTCCCCCACAAGTGATATGCATCCACTGTCCTAGGAAAGTTGAATAAGTGTAAATGGTGGACTCTGTGGAGGAATTACTGACTTCTCGAACCCAAATGCTCCCTGCTTCTGCCTTTCTCTTTTCAATAAAGTGGGTGATTTGCTTCAAGGAATAATATGTGGAATTTCAGTTGTACTCAGAGTGAAAGACATGTGGCCATCCCTTCCTTTATCCAAAATAAAAGGCAAGGCTAACTCATTTTTTATTAATGTTGAGCTGAGTCTTGGCTCCTGGTTCATAGTTCGTTTCATCAAGTAGAGCAATGTATCAGAGACTTCTATTCTAAAAATGAGAAGAGTTTTTTGACTTCCTTTTTTTTTATTTCTCCCATCCACAGTCCTAACCACCCCCTCTGTACTAATAGTTTTAAAATGAAGTTTACAGAAAATCGAGACATTTTTGATGTTATTCAAAAACTATGCTTCATTTCCAGCAAACTAAAAATGCCTAGAAGAAAAGAGAGGATTGTTGTACAGAGTGTTTACTGAAAATAACTGGTTAAGAGCCAGATCAAACATGGGAAGACAGAAAATTATATCAATAGTATATGCCAAACTGCACCCAGAATGCACACTCATGGCAGTGGCCAGAGAAGAGAAACCTGCTTTCATAGGATATGTTAATTAGGGTAGGCTAACTGATATATTACATAACTCAAGATTTAAAGCAATTAGTTATTTCTCACTCATGAGACTCTTGGGTGTTTGTTGGTGAACATTCCAGTGGCAATTCAGCAGCCCAGGCTTCTACTGTCTTAGTATTCTAACCTCTTCCATACCCCCAGTATCTTCTCAATCTGATGACTGAGGAGAGAAATAGAAGGGTTTTTATCAGTGACACCTGAAAATGGTACACTTTACTTCTACTAACCTCCCACTAGTTAATAATTTTATTATCTGGTCACTTCAAATTGCAAAGGAGGCTGGGAAATTTTGTTTACGTCTATGTCCAGAGGGGAAAGGAAGTAGGTTTTGATAACACATGGTAGTCTGAGCCACTAAGAATGAAGACTCTTTCTGAGATAATTGTAGAAATGAAAGAATTCCAATAGGCTCACTATTCAAGCTGCTGCATCATTAGTCCCTACCACCACTTTGCATTTAGCCCTTGTGTTTGAATCTACATTTCAGCCCACATCTTTAGCTGGGGATGAATTTAATCCATTCCAGGTAGCTATGTGCCCTTCAGAGAAGGGGATTTTCCTTTATTGAGTTCTGATATGTCTTCTGGACTGAGTCACTGAGGCACTTCACTGTCACACTTTGCTACTAGAGATAGAAAAGAAGCAGAAGACTTGATTTCTGTTTTCAGTGCACTTGTATGATGTCTTAGACAAGTTAGAACTAATTTATGTGACGCAAGCAGAGAAAAACCCATCACAGTTGACAACCAAGTTCAGGGGTCTTACTGTCTAGATGGTACAGGTCATTCATATCATCAAATCAATAGCGTGTTGCAACTTTTTTGTTCAAGATGTGGTATTAGTCCTTTAAGTGTATTCATATAATTTTATTTGAAATACTCCCAGCCCCAGGCAAACTCTTGACTGTGTGTCAGTGAAATAACTGAGTAGGCCATCCTAATCATTTTTTCCATCCTACTAAGTAAAATAAATTGGTTTAACAATCTTGATTGTATGGGTTGTCACTTCTACAGCTAAAGAAACCAGTCACTTACTTCATTATGAAGACTATAAATCAGACAAAAGTGAGATCAGACTGATAAAAATAGGAGACTGGGTTCAGGCTAATCAATTTATTTTATTCTATTTTGATGATAATTTTGATACTCAGTTCTTTGTTTCTGTGATAGAGTACTCAGTATTATAGACTCTAAGTCCATCCAACTTGCTGTGAAATTCATAATTTTGTCCTTCTTTATGGCTGCATAATATTCTATTGTGTATATGTACCACATATTCTTTATCCAGTCCTCTTTCGATATGCAGCATGGTTGGGTCCATGTTTTTGCTATTGTGAACAATGCTGCAATAGACATATGTGTGCAGGTATCTTTTTCTTTTCTTTTTTTAATTTTTAATTTTAAAGATGTGGGGTACAATTCAGGGTTAAGTATACAAATGTTCATTATGTAGGTACCCTTGTTGATGAGGTGTGCTCCCCTTCCCCTGGCAATTTCCTTCAACTGCCAATCCCACCCACCTCCCCTCCCCTGGCAGTTTCCACTGTTGCCAATCCCTTTCTTATAGTATGATGATAATTGTTCAAGGTTTGCATATGAATGAGAACATATGGTACTCTGTTCTTTGTTTCTATGATAGATCATTGAGTATGATAGACTCTAAATCAATCTGAGTTGCTGCGAAGTTCATATGTTTGTTTTTCTTTATGGCTGCATAATATTCCATCGTATATATGTACCACATATTTTTTTTATCCGGTCTGGCTTCAGTGGGCAGCATGGTTGATTCCATGTTTTTGCTATTGTGAATAGAGCTGCCACAAACATGCGTGTGCAAGTATCTTTTTTGTAGAATGATTTGAGTCCCTCTGGGAATATTCCTAATAGGGGGATTGCTGGGGTCATATGGAAGAGGTTACATCTGTTGTTTGTTTTACTATTGATGGCCATTCTTACTGGGGTTAGATGGTAGCTCAATATGGTTTTGATTTGCATTCCTCTGATGATTAGTGAGGCTGAGCACTTTTTCATGTGTCTGTTGGCTTCCTGTATATATTCTTTTGAGAAGTGTCTGTTCATGTCTTTTGCCCACTTTGTAATGGGACTGTTTTTTTCCTTTTGGCATTTTTGAGTTCCTTGTAGATCCTGGATGTTAGGCCTTTGTCAGATATACAGTTGGCAATTTTTTTTTCCTTTCTGTGGGTTGTCTCCCTGCTCTCTTGATAGTTTCTTTGGCTTTGCAGAAGCTTGTCAGTTTGATGAAGTCCCACTTGTTTATCTTATCTCTCATGGCATGGCCACTTGGGGTTTTGATCAGGAATTGGTTGCCAGTTTCAATTTCCATAAGAGTGTCACCTGCATTTTCTAAGATTCTTATAGTTTGAGGTTTTACATTGAGGTCTTTGATCCATGTAGAGTTGACTTTTGTGTATGCTGATAGGTAGGGTTGCTGTTTCAATCTTCTGCATGTGATCAGCCAGTTTCTCCAGCAGCATTTACTGAATAGTTCCTCCTCTCCCCAGTGGTTGTTTTTGGAGGCTTTGTCAAAGATGAGTTGGTTGAGAAATTGAGGTGTTGCTTCTGGAATCTCTATCCTGTTCCATTGGTCTATATGCCTGTTCATGTACCATGCAGGTATCTTTTTCATAAGGTGGTTTGAGTTCCTCTGAGTATATTCCGAGTAGGGGGATTGTGGGGCCATATGGAAGGCCGATTTTTAGATCTTTTCGGAATTGTCAAACTGTTTTCCACAGAGGTTGTATTAGTTTACACTCCTACCAACAGTTTAAAAGTGTTCCCTTTTCTCTGTATCCTCTGCAGTATCTGTTGTTTTTTGAGTTAATGATGATGGTCATCCTGACTGGAGTTATGTAGTATCTCAGTGTGGTTTTAAGTTACATTTATTTGATCACTAGTGAGGTTGAGCATTTTTTTCATGTATCTGTTGGCTGCTCATATGTCTTATTTTGAGAAGTGTCTATTCATATCTTTTGCCCACTTTGTAATGGCTGTTAGTTATTTTCTTCTCGGCACATTTGAGTTCCTTGTAGATCTTAGATATTAGGCCTTTGTCAGATATATAGTAGGCAAATATTTTTTCCCAGTCTGCGGGCCGATAATTTTGATAACTATAGTGTGTGTGTGTGTGTGTGTGTGTGTGTGTGTGTGTGTGTGTGTGTGTGTGTTTATGTACTTTTAATTTTTGTCAGGAAAAGTGTAAAGAGCCTATCTTATTTTGATTTTCAGTTTTCAAGAAACCCTGATTCTTAGACGAATTTTTAGATGAGGTCTTGGTAAAGAAGAAATATGAGGACTTAAAAAACATACAAGGAATAAGAGAACTTAAAAGATAGACCACTATTACTATCTCCCTCCCATCCTCCACTTGAGAAATCCTTCCCTGAGGGTGAGGAAAGGAAGACCCTCTAGAGTAGACACTGACTGCCTCCACTGCTGTGGTCACTGTGCTACTGAATTTTTTCTAGGATGCAGAATTCCTTAGGTTTGCTATCACAAGCAGGTGACTAAAGAAAATTCTTTGGCTTTGCATAGGCCTGGCTAAAGTTCTGTTGTTGGAAACTCTCTGAGGAGCTCAGACAGAAAACCTTTTTTTCTTGTGATTTATGAGACTCCAAATGCCACCACTAGCATTAGATGATTAAACTGGGACTTTTGCTTGGACAGCCTTGACAGGGTTATATACTACCCTGAGGACCTCAGGTGGACATTTCACACCATTACCATCATCGCTTGGACATCACCAGCAGGAAATATCAGAAACCTCCCAAGACAGTCTGTCCTCCTGAGCTTTCCAGAGAGGCCCTGGCAGACAGGAGAGGTTGGCTCTGTCTGGATTGGTACTTGGGCCTGGCAGTCTCTACTCCCTAAAGCTCAGAGCTCCACCATGGTGAACAAGGGCCGGGCGAATGCCCTGCAGTAGCACCAGCAAGAGCAAGGTGTCACCACCTGTCAGGTGACCTGTGTCAGAGATGACTGTCACTGCTGCCTCCTCATTGATCAGATTATCCAGGCACTCACTGGTGTTGAGTTGCAAACGTCTGGATTTTGCTTCCCCTGGCAGTAGCTCCAGGGATAGGAGAGAAAACAGCTTATAAATTCTTTAATGATTTTTGGAGCCGAGGGAAGCTTGCAGACTGGATTTTCAAGCAATGTTATTTAAAAGATTCCAGGGGACATGAAGGTAAATAGCTTGAAAAATAGGAGGGACATTACTTCTTTCCTCCTCTGAGAACACTGCACAGATTGAATTAACCCCTAGTTAATTCTTCTTGTGATTATGAGACACAGAAGAGAACATTGTGTTGGGACATCTGGATCTGGCTTGTACAGTCCCCACCCTCCAGTCTTACTGAACGTTTCTCTTTTGAAGAAACATTTGGAAATTGGGATGTTAAAAGCCCTTTCTTCATTTTTTTTCAGATCAGTGTATGTCATTGCAGATATCTGAACATCAGCTATAAATACTTTTGGGGAATGTGTGAGGATATTTGAAGACAAATGAACAATGGGTAATTTCAAGGAAACGTGTCAATTCAAAAGAGATGTTTCAGGGAAGACTCAAGCACTAGTTGGAAGGATGGATGGGATGACTTACACTCCCTGCTGGTCCTAATTTATATCAGCTTGCATATTCAGAAACCAGTACATTGCCTTTTTCAGTGGAAGTGGAAATAGATGCTGGTAAAACATTAATTGTGTTCCCTATATTCCCCAGCAGACACCAATCGTTAAGATTAGGGCATCTATTGATATAGTGCTCATAATTCTGTATTTTGTGGAATAGTTCTGACTTCAAACTTCCTGACTTTCTGTTAGATCCAGCTCTGTCTGACATATGACCTGTCCTGATTTGAGATTTAGAGAATACTGACACTGTTTTGTTAAGGAAAGGAGGTGTCAGTGATGAAAAGAGCAAGCTCGTATATGTAGAGGCAAAGGAGGAAAGACTAGATTTCCTAACATCTTGAATAATTTTGTGTTTCTTTGGCCTTCAAATATTTCACATTGAAGGACCCCCTTCCTTCAATGCCTCCATATGTCTTTTTGGATGCCCTGGCATACAAAGAGTACCACACCAAAACATGTATATACCAATCATGGGTTTAACTACTAGTTCTTGAGGCTTATACACATATAGTGTAATTCTCAGGCTAATTTCCACAGCTTCTGTGGAACCTGTCATAATGCTGGGTTCACATAGGTGGAGGGATGGTGCTGGAATGAGCAGCACATCAATGCTCTCTGCCTTGACTTCCAGTTGTGGTTCTTCTGTCCTGGGTATCTTTTGTGCTGCTGACCTCACCCTATTTTTAAGGAAATCTTTTATTTCCTCACTCCTTCTCTTTGTTTTGTCAACTAAAAGCTGAGTTTCTCAGTCAAACCCCTGAAATGGCACTCGATGACTGAAACTTGTTAAAGAAAGACTTGTCTTTCTCCTTGTTCACTCAATAAACAACTGTCCTTCTCAGGTGATCCACTGTAGAAAGTCTAATGCTGAGTTCATGGATGAGAAGGTTGAGACAAATATCACTGTGGAAAATCTACTTTTGAAACAATCATTTAGTACATGTTTGTTAGAGGAAAATTTCAATTAGGTTAGGAGTCTCTTTGTGTATTTTGCTCACTGATTTATCCTAAGTGCCTTAAACAGTCAGTGCCCAATCGACATGTGTTGTGTGACCCTGCTGCATGTCAGGTCATGTTGTTAGATGTTAGAAAACATATTATCTCATGTAGGAGACAAACAGGTGTGTGTGTGTGTACGCATGTGTGTGTGGGGGTGAACACAGTTAAGAGGATTTTATAGAAATAAATGTGACATGCAATTGTAACATAGAGAAGGCCATAATTATCTGCCTTCTAAGGGCTGTGGCAGCTCACAGAGACTAGGCGATATTGGCACTGGGTGTTTAAGGACAGGTACCTTCGTAGGGAGTTGGGAAACCACAGGCTGAGGGAAAATCATGAATAGAAACAGAGAGACATGGGACTGCATGTTGTGTTTGGATATGGGCTAACGAAAATTTGTACCATTTATTACAACGGTATGGAGATTCATTCATACATATGAAAGTCAACAGGTATTTCTTGAACAGCAACCAGGTTTTAGAAATAATTTGAATCCTGAGAACATGTGAGGGCAATTAGAGAGTAAAACAAAGTTCCCGCTTTCATGAGGCTCACATCCTGGTGAGGAGAGTCAAACCACACATGAGTAAATACGAAAAGGAATGATGGAAGTTAAAAAGTAAGGTAAGGAGATATACTGTAATTGGAGGGCTATTTTAATCAGGGAAGTCAGGAAAGGCCTGTATGTGGTGAAGACATTTCAGTGGAAACATGAATAAAGTGAGAAGGTGAGCTTTGGGTATGATTCCGTAGTTTTCTTTTGAACCCTTGTAAAGGTAGTCCTGTTAGCCTTGGAGAAGCATGAAAAGAGAGAGGAGGCCCCAGTTGACTGATGTGGTCTTCTAGGAAAGAGATGCCCTGAGCCTGCAGGCCCAAATCACAAACTGAAATTGTACACTGACCTCAGTTAATATGACTTCTCTAACTAGGGTCCAATGGTTCAGTGGTAGGACTGGGTTTGGGCTGAAGATGAGGTACACAAAACTTTGGACAGGTGGAAGGAACCTGATTCTTTAGCCACCACCCCCTTAAAAAAATAAAATAAAAACCTCATTTTATAGGACAGACTGCTGCCAAAGTTTCTGGGGAACAGCTATCAACTGCAGAATGTCATCCAATCAAGAAGTGGATTTTAAATGCTCTTTGGAAGTGGAGTTCCAAGAGCTTTCTATGAACATACTTTGGGTGGAGTGACCGTGAATGTCAGTTTACATCAACCTGGATTTTAAAAAAAGCCTTTGATGGTTGCATTGTAGGTATTTATAGATTTTTAAAAAATATTTATTCTTGTTGCTGATGCAGTATGCTGTAAAGGAAGCCCTATTAAACAGAGCCAGTGCTTCAACTGGCATAGATGCCTGTTGCATATTAAATGTTTTATAGCTGAACTTTATTACACTCAAACTTCACAGAGACATTTATGAACCTTATTGCATTCTGATATGAAATAAGCCGAGAAAGGTATTTCAAACTTTATGAGAATGGAACTTTTCATTGTATGGAACATTCAAAAAGCTGTTGACTGCCAGAGTTCAAAGTGATTTCACAAATGTTGATGGCTTTATTGATCTTTGGGACCTTAAGAAATTGCTGATGACTTCTACATCTTGCATCTAACTTTTTTTCCCCTTCATTTTTAGAAAACATGTACAATTGCCTCAGTAAGAGGAGTATGTGGAACTTGTGGTTTATGCTGTATTCATGCCATGGTAGGAAGAGAGACCCTGTTGATTGCTAGAGGAGACATATAAGGAAAATAGAAGGAAGAAAATATCATTTAGTAGATAAACAGCCATGCCTAGCTTGACATTTTTCTAACCCCGTCAAAGACACACATTCCTGAAAGTCTGTGAGTCAGTCTTGAGAATACACTTGGAAGATTAACTATTAACTTGCCTTGGTAAGGGAATTTACGGCAATGCTGACCCATAAAAACTTAAGCTTTTCTAAGTCTCATTCAGTTATGATTAATTCATTCCATATTTACCGTATTTTTACTTTGTATCACACACTGCTGTAGGTATAGATGACAACCAGAAGAAAGCCACAATTCTCAAAGAGTTTATTTTTCAGTCCAGCTGATTAAGCAAAGAAATTTGCACAAATAGCTATCTGATTACAGATAAGAAAGATCCAATTTAGTCAGGATGTGAGAACTGACAGGATTCAGAGGGAACATCAGGGAAGACTTCTAGAAGGAAGTGGCCCCGAACTTTGTCTTCAGGAATGAATAAGAATTAGGCAGAAGATATTAAGGTTGTTATTTGTGTATATTGCAAGGGCAGGCAGTGGAAAAGATATCTATACATTCTGAAATCAGAAAGGAACAAGCTTATGGAAGCATTGTTTTGAAAAGTGGGACTCAGAGTGAAGGTCTGCTTCCCCTTGGAATCAGTTGTGCCAAGCTCAGCTCTTAAGTACATAAGTTTCATTATCTCACTGTGCTTATTTTTTATCATTGTAATAGTCTTAATATTTGCATAATGCCTATAGCTTATACAGTTTTCATGTGTACTATACTATCTAATCTTCATAGCAACCTGGCAAAATAGTTACTATTATTATATAGAGAAAGAAATGAATCCAAGAGACATCAAGGGTCCTGCCTAAGGTTGCATAGCCAGAATGTGGCTTCATTGAGCCTGAAAGATGCCCTTTCAACTCATATTCTGAATTTACCTACTTAATAGTTTACTTTTACTGATTTATTCAATGTATATTCATTCAACATCGTATGTATGTATGCATGACTCTAAGTATTTGTTCAGTGCACACCTATTGAGCACATACTAAATGCCAAAGGCAGGCATAGTTCTAGGTTCTAGGGATACAACAGTAAAAAAAGTAGGTAATTTTGGATTGTGGTAAATGTTATAAAAATAAATAGTATGATCTGAATGACTGGAGGTGGCAACTGCATTTTAGATGATTGCTTCTGTTTTCTTGGTCCTCCAATATTTCTCTTGGGTTTTTTTTTTCCTCTGTATGCTCACCTAATACATGTTATTCAGTGAAAATCTACTAAGTGCTCCATAAATAAATCACCAGGTGAGACTCTTCTGTGATTTTCATCAGTGTATAAGGAAAAAAAGGAACTCCCATTTATCAAGAGATTGCATGTGCCAGCCTCTTTGACAGATACATTATTATTAGCCTCACTTCTAGAATGCTTGTGGAATCCATCAAAGTCCCTGGATTCTCTCTCAGCTTGTCCTACATTACTTGGAATATGCATTGATCACTTCTTCCTTCCAGGGACAGAAGACAAATCCCAGGATGACTCCCTCTTGCAGTAGTTTAGATGTCCTGCTAATAGTGATCCCTGCTTTCAATAACCAGCAAAGGAAGTTGTCCTACAAAAACATCCATTCAAAGTTCTTTTTCTTAGAGCCCTCCTGGTTCCTTTCCAAACCTTAGATATTGGTGAGGGATGTCTTGCTATTTGTTATTAAAACGTGCCTGGGGATGATGATAAAGTGCTTATCAAACAAAGTCAATCACAAGTAGGTAGTTGTACCTTTCAAGCATGTGTTAAGGCCCTGCTGGTCCCAAAATATTATCAGCACTGTCAGTCTGGAATCACACTAATTTCCTCCTCTTTACCACACCCGACCCTTCAATATCAGAGTGAAAATTCAAACACAGAGCTTTGGTCAGGGATCCTGGAGAAGTATGATGGCCCTAGGAGGGTGGGAGGGTTCCCTGCTACATTGTAGCAATTCAGATGTCTTCATCAGTTAGCTGATTATAACTTGGAAGTCTAAAAGAATGGAGCTTAGATGGATGAAAGATGGGCCGATAAACTGTTTAGGATGAATTAAACAGAGTCCTGGAGGAGGTGCCACTGTGAAAGCACTGGGCCAGTAAAGGAGCCCTGGATGGCGAATAATTCGATCCTGCTTATCTTTTTTGTGTAGAGTTAGCCTTTGAGACTGGGACAGCATGTTGGCTTTGAAGAACATGATGCTGCTCCAGCAGATAGAGACTCTTTCACTTACTACCTATTGGACTTTTGGCAAGTCACTTAAGCTTTATCATCCAGTTTCTGCATCTTAGGCTCTTTAGAGAGGTGTGTATAGTTCTACATCAACATTGGCAAGTTGCTGCACAGAAGCACAGGAATTTGGCGTATTATGGAAATGCATTTGGAAGCAGCACAATCCTTCTTGCTCTCAAGGATTCACAAATAAGACTCAACAGAATAACTGCTTTGTTTGCAACAACAGCTTGACCTTAACTGATCCACTGACTTTGTGTTCACCTAGTATTTATATTTCTTCAAAAAAGGAAAGTGATTCAGTTTCTTCCCATTTGATACAGAACACCCTGGGATGGCAGCATTTGAGCCAGCTTTGAGCGAGAGGCCTTTCTTATTTATAGCATATGTTGGCCTAGATAGGATTACTTTGGTTTATGCCATGATTTATGCTGTTTCAATCAGCAATAACAGGTCTAGTTTTACCCAGAGTCTAAGTTTGAGTCACTTTTCTTGGAAGGAACCGTGACTGTGATAGGTGTTGAGGCTTAAAGATGTGTTAGTGGATACAGTAAGGGCATATAAGGTGTAGCTATATACATAGACAGACTCTACAAAATTGTCAGGCTAACTACCTGAAGACTAAACTGTGGGGTGTTAAGGAATACTAGCCACTATCCTTTAAAAGGCCCCAGCATGGCCACATCAGTTTAGGATAACTCATTCATCCCTAGGGAAGAGAGCATCCAATCACACTTACACTAAGACAATATGATGGACATGATGGAAGGATCATCATAATTTACATATAATGGATGCATATGATTATATATATATATTAGTGAGAAGAGCAAGATAGTGGCTGGGTGGTCCCAAGTACTTATCATGGTTACATTGTTTATTTAATGTCAATGAAAGTAGGTGGCTTATATACATAAATAACTGAGACAAAAATTTAGGACCTGATAGTTGCTTTTGCTGTCTTCGAATCGTCATGCTAAAGCATGTAGTGAAATAGTTCTAGTTGATTTTTTAGAAAAATACATAGCTGCATTTGTGCAAAACAGGAAGTGCTAAGGGGCTAACCACAGCACCTCCCAATTCATTCCTCTCGTATATTTAGGAAAAGAAAAAATCTCACAAGCTGCAAAACTGTGGGACATAAATATATTTTTGGAGAGGTGATGTGAGGTGAGATAAAATCTGATTCCTATGCCCTGTAAGTTAGAATGCCAAGTTTTAGGACAACTTTAATTTGGTTGTCAGTTGTGTTTGAGTCCTTTTCCTTGTGACTGTAGCTGTGTCCTTTGAAGAGAAAACCAAGGAGGGCTAGTCAGTAATCCAAAGAATCACATGTGTTGCTAACTTCTCTCATTTACAGCTTCCCAGCCCTTGTTGTCTTCCAAGTGACTAATACCACCAATTTTAGTGACCACTCCCTTCCCCCATCCAGTTTAACTTGATATTGCTCTTTAACAAAGATTTATTTTTGTCAATAATCTGAAATTGTTGGAAATTGATTCCATCACAAAAAATCCTTATTATTGACAATCTTTTGAAGTGTGTGATCGAAGAAGCAGAGTGCAGTTCTCTATTGTCTCTGATATGAAGCAGAAAGGGGAGATTTGCTATTTTTGGCTACTAGATTCACAAGCTATTCCAAGAATTTTGTGCTTATCCTTGTCTTAAAATGATACAAGTACTGTCCTTGGCTCATGAATTCATCCCATTGCTGTGTAGTATTGCTTTCTTGGTGAATTTCTTAGAAAAATAAGGGTCTTAAGAACACTTTTGAAATAAATTGTCTTGGTTTTGCATTTCACTGAAAAAAACCAACACTGGTCTACACTAGTATAGAACACTCTAGTAGTGCAGTGGCGAAGAACTTGGTGTTTGGAATTAGGTAGCCTTGCATTTGAATTCAAGATCCTCACATATTAACTATGTGAATTTAAGCAAGTTTCTTCAATACCCTAAACCTTGTTTTTGACATTGGTAAAATGGTACCTCCTTTATAGGCTTGTTGTAGTAGTTATAAACATTCAATTGATAAGAGTCAATTATAATGTGAAAATATATTTAAAGGTGAGCATCCCAAACACTCATGCATGCTGTGAGACTTAAGAAAGCTGAGTTATTATATTCAAGGTGCAAACCTGGGTCCCACAAATCAAAAGAGAATCTTGGATTGGGAGTAAGGATAAAGGAGTGATTGAATTTTTTCTTTTGGGAAAGAAATGAATATATTACAGTTGAAAAATATTTCATAAACTAGATTGAAACTTCTCACAGTTGATGCGAGCCAGCTCAGCTGAATGTCTCTTATTCGGGGCTGGACAGTGAGGGATGCCATACAAAGCTCTTCTGTGTCCAGGTTGAGTAACAGCCATATGATACTCCCAGGCATACCTTCCCAAGCCACATGACACATTGCCATGCCAAGCACGGAAAGTCTGTATATTTCTCTTTCCTGTTATTACACATTCCATGCTGATTCGAATGTAGAATGAGCATTTGAGTAACCTATGTGTTGAAAATTGAGCCTAGTGAGACAAACTTCAGAACTACTTTCACTAAAAAAGAGAATGGGGGGGCGGGGAGAGAGAGAGAGAGAGAGAGAGAGAGAGAGAGAGAGAGAGAGAGAGAATATGTGAAGGGAACTAGAACTATGTATTTTCCTCTCCTTTGATGAGCAGTCCCAGAAATAAATACTGAGAACAGTGACAATGTACCTCGTAAAAAAGGCATGGCTATGCCATCCCAAGACAAGGCATGGCTATCCCATCCCAAGAAAAGGTGACTGTGTATATAGCTAAGCAGATAGGCCCTTGAATAGCTATTTAGAACTCATTGAAAAGTATAAATTTGGAACACTCATGAAGAGTTGGAGAAGACTATCCGGTGGTATTGAGGTTCGTAATATGAAAGAATATAAAGTTTTACAGAAAAGCTCATGATTCTGTAATAAAGTCTTTGCAAATCAAACAGAATACCATTTGGACGTTTAAGGGTGAGATCACTGTGATTTGATGGGGAGAGGGGATAAAATGGAGAACTTTGGAGATACTGGCAGAAAAAATATACCCTCCAAGGCAGCACTCTGAAACTGACAGAGAGGAGAAAAGAAGAATTCATGCAAATGATGCTACAAGTGGTCCTGGGAGTGAGGGTGAAAAAGGCACAAAGGGGGGAAGGCAGGTGGGAGTTGAAGAGGAAGGGCTTCATCATATGAATCAAGATCCACAAAGGGAAGAGCAGAAAACAACAATGTGAGTGTGAAGTGTGGAATATGTGGAATCTGAGGGAGAAAGAACACAGCATAAAAGGGGTATTCAACAAAGGTGAGGGAGAATCTTTAGTGTACTTTCCTGGTATCAAATTTCTTTTTTTATTGTATATATTAAAGGCATTCAACATAATGTTTTGATATATACGATGAAATGGTTATTATGATCAAGCAAATTATCTTATCATCTTCCATTGTTACTTTTTTTGAACTAAAACCACCTAAAAATCTCTCCTCTTAGTTAGTCTACAATGTGTAATACAATCCAGTTGGACCTCTGTATCCATGGGTTTAGTATCTGTGGATTTAAGCTTAAAAATATTCAGGGGGGCCGGGCTCGGTGGCTCAGCCTGTAATCTCGCACTTTGGGAGGCTGAGGTGAGTGGATTGTCTGAGCCCGCAGGTTCGAGACCTGCCTGGGCAACTTGGCAAGACCTCATCTCTACAATAAATAAAAAAATAGCCAGGTGTGGTGGCGCGTGCCTGTAGTTCCAGCTACTTGGAAGGCTGAGGTGGAAGGATCGCTGGAGCCCAGCAGGTCGAGGCTGTGGTGGCTGGGAGCGTGCCACTGCACTCTAGTCTGGGCGAAAGAGTGAGACTCCAACTCAAAAAAAAAAAAAAAAAAATTCAGGGGGAAAAATAAAACTAACACAACAATAAATACAACACAAATAAAAACAACACAGTATAGCAACTATTTATATAGCATTTACATTGTATTAGGTATTTTAAGTAATCTAGAGATGATTTAAAGTATGTGGAAGGATATATGTAGTTGTAGGCAAATACTATGCCATTTAAAATCAGGTACTTGAGAATCCATGGATTTTGGTATTAACAAGCTGTTGGAGATAAGAGGGTAAGGGGAAGAAGAATGGAGAAGGGGAAGGGCTAAAAAGGGGAGAGAAAGTGGATCTTGAACTAATCCCCCAAGTACTTGGAGGCATACGGCATGACTGTGTAAAATTGGCTTGGAAATCCACAACTTTGTAGGTCTTATGTATGCATAGTTTGTCCAGTCAATTATTATTAACTATAGTCCTCATGCAGTGCATTAGATCTATAGGCTTATTCATCCTACTTATCTGCAAGTTTGTATCTTTCAACCTACTTTTCCCCTTTATTCCTTCCTCTGTATTCCAGTTCTACTCTGTTTCTATGTTATTTGACTTTTTAAAAAAATTCCACATACAAGTGAGATCATGCACTATTTTTCTGTCTGTGTCTGGCTTATTTCACTTAACATAATGACCTCTAGATTCATGCACACTGTCACAAATGGCAGGATCTTTCTTTTTAAAGGCTGAATAATATTTCATATATTTTACTCATTCATCTGTTATTGAGCACTTAGGTTGTTTCCTTATCTTGGCTATTATGAATAATGATGCAATTAATATACGAGTGCAGATATCCTTACATGATGTTTACTTAATTTCCTTTAGCTATGCGTTTTTTTCAATTATTTGTTATTATTTATTATTTATTTTGTTTCATTTTATTTTATTTTATTATAGAAATGTGGGATACAAGTGAGGATTAACTACATAGGCTGCATGCAGGTGTAGTTTGCGCTTCTAACTGACTCTCCTTCCTCTGGTAGTGGACCTGCTACCTTTATTGTTACCATGGGTCCTCCATATTCCTGTCTTCCTCCCTCCCCTAGCAGTGCCCAGTGACTGCCAATCTCTTTCTTGTGTTCATATGGTTAACATTCAGGGCCCACTTATGAATGAGAACATGTGGTATTCAGTTCTTTGTTTCTGAGATAGCTCACTTAGTATGATGGTCTCCAACTCCATCAAATTTGCTGTGAAGTTCATTATTTTATTCTTCTTTATGATTGCATAATACTCCATTGTGTATATGTACCATATTTTCTTTATTCAGTCCACTTTCAATGAGCAGTAGGGTTGGTTACATGTTTTTGCTATTGTGAATAGTGCAGGAATAAACATGTATGTGCAGGTGTCTTCTTGGTAGAAGGATTTATGTTCCTCTAATGTCATATCAGATTGAATAAATTAGAGTATTGGCAAGAAACAGATGACATCCTAAGGAGATTTTAATAAAGAAATTATGTTCAAAGTTGTGGGCAGAGTGCAGGGAAGCCACAGGGTGCCATTAAGAGTGGGGAGCATTTTCTCTCCAGCTTGAAGAAACAAAGGGAGGGAGGAACCCAGGTGGAAAATATCAGGAAGAGAGGGCTACCGGACAGGGGCTGCAGCAGGACAGACAGGTCGATCCCAAGAACATGGACTGGTGGAGAAGCATGGAGTGTCAATCTTTCTACTTCTCGTGGACCTAGAAACTCTCTCTGTATGTAATACCATGTTGATTTGTACTTTAAGAATATCCTCCTTGATTCCAAGAGTCTCTTCTTGGAGCTGAAGGAGAAAAGAAAGAGAGAGAAAGGACCACTCTTGTAGGAAATTTTGTTCAACCTCTCTCTGCAGCCATCGCAGGGAAAACTGAGCAACCATAGGAACTCTGTGATATGTTTGGTGGAGGCCTAGAGGGCAGTGAGACGTGGGGATTCATTAGGCATTAGTGGATGGCCCTGATGCTTCTTACCACAGAACCATCTGCATGTCTTGCATGTCTGCTTGATTTATAATGTCTTCCTTTGCTTGCTTTAGGAGTGTCCACTGAAACCACACATCCTGAAATACACCTAACTGTTTTTGCTTTAAATATCCCCTGTAAGAAAAAGTAACAACATAAGCACAACTTAAAAGAAGTAGAAACTTTCAGACTACCTTTTCCTTAGCCAGTTCTTTTTACTGAAAGTTCTTTTTGCCCTTATTCTTGTTGAGTTCTGAAAGGAAGTGGTATAAAGAAGCAGCGCTCACTATAACTCAGAAATCAAAAGTAAAATTGAAACAAACAAAACCCTTCCATTCAGTTTAGCATGTAGTTGGGAAGGAACAGGGGTTTTAAAAAGTGTGGTAGTGCCGGGCTCGGTGGCTCAGCCTGTAATCCCGCGCCTTTGAGAGGCTGAGGTGAGTGGATTGCCTGCACCCGCGGGTTCGAGACCCACCTGGGCAGCGAGACCTCATCTCTACAATAAATCAAAAAGTCAGCCGGGCGTGGTAGCACATGCCTGTAATTCCGGCTACTTGGAAGACTGAGGCGGAAGGATCGCCGGAGCCCAGCAGGTCGAGGCTGCGGTGGCCGGGAGCGGCCACTGCACTCCAGTCTGGGCAGCAGAGTGAGACTCCAACTCAAAAAAAAAAAAAGTGTGGTAGTAAAGGTAGATGGATGTGGATTTAATTGTTGGCTTTGTCTCTAGTTACATTCTGTAGGCAAGTTACTCAATTTCACTAAGCATCAGTATTTTCATCAGTAAAATTTATTTGTTTTGAGAATTAAATATGATATTTAAAGTGCTTAGCATGCTAGCCGGTACATACCAAGTACTTAATGGATATTATCCATTATTATTATTTTAAAAAATCATCTCTGTATCAATGTTTTAAGAAATAGGTGTGTTTCTTACTTAGATTCAAAAGTTGTAAAACTTCTCTGTCCCTGATGTCAATATGGGTACTGGCATTCTTTCCTAGTTTGTTATGATCCCCCCACCTCCTTTCAACCCTCCTGCTCTCTTCCCTCCTCCCAGGCATTCCTGACTTCTCTGAAAAAAAAAAAAAAAAAAAAGGGTTTCATGGCTCCTACCACCTGTAAGCCAAATAGTAAGCAACCGTTATTTGACTTGGCTATTTGCTTGACACCAACGTGTACTTTTAATAAAAAAGATCTTTCCAAGTGATAACAAACTTCCAATTACACACTTGGTGCCCTAAATTTATTAGCCCTGCTGCCATGAACAAACTGTTCTTGTTACTTGTTTCCAAGAGCAACTCTAATATTTAAAAATCAAATTTTTGTCCATTTTTGAATATATATTTTTTCATTTTGAATTTAAAAGAAAAGTAGATGGGTCTTTCTTTCCTAAGGACAATATTTCTCCAGTTATTATCACTGAGGTGTTTTGCTTTACCTTCAATTTATCTAGGCAGTATAAAGGCGTTGGCTCTTGAATCTTTTGCTCTGTCTTTAGGAAAACCAATGGTAATATATCAAATCAGACAATAATTTGTTGTGGTGTTATCTTGGGGCAGGTACATATTTAAGTGTAAAACAATTTTTTCATAAATATCATTTGGTAAGTGTTTAAATTTGTTTTTAGTTGTGACATATATTCTTTATTTAGCTCTGTACCTAGTATTTAAAAAAAATTTTTTTCAAATATTCATCTCTTTCTCCTTCAGAAAGCCTGATCCTTCCCTAAATTACTAAAAAAAAAAAAGGCCCTTGCCTGTTCCCTTAATCTTTAGTGTGTGAGAAACTAATAAAAACAAAATCAAAACATTTACATGTCTGTGTCTACAAAAAAAGAGCACCCTTGGTTGACCATTGTCTCATACGATTAGTCACTCAGGTTTAGCCCTTGGAGTAGTATGGGACTTGCTACTCCATTCAGAGATGCTCAGCAATGTCTTGTGTTTCTCTTGAGGAATGTTCTTGGCAAGAAGGAGTGATTTTCTTCTCTCCCACTCTAAACCCGTGAAAGGGCATTCAGATGTCTTTAGTCAGATATGGTTCTTCAAAGAACAGATCTTCTTACCTTTCATATTCTCCTAAGTAATGAGCAACTCAGTCTTTTCTGTCACTGCTTAGACACTTTACCTTAATGATTCTTTTCTCTATAGACTTTGGCCAATATAGCTGAAAAATCAAGGGATGCCAGGAGACAAGGACAAATATTTCTTCTTCCTCTCTCTAAACATAGAATTTTATTGCCCCAGCATGACTCAATTATCTAACTTTTCTGATCTTCATCCTCAAGTGTTTCTCTCTGTTATTCTTGATTTGGATGACATAAAAAGGGAGCGGGGGGGACTGAAAAAACCCCAGAATTTATTTATAAAAAATTGTGTATTTATTCTTACATGTTTAAATTTGTCACCCTCAAAGTAGTCTCCATTTGATGCAATACACCTGTTGAGACATTTTTTCCAATGCTCAAAGCAATTTTTGAACTCATCAATTTTGATGCCTTTTGGTGCTTCTGGCTTTTTTTTTGTTTCACCTCTTCCATATCAACAAAACATTTCCCTTTGAGGACTGTTTTAAAATGGAGAAACAAACAAACAAAAAAGTTGCCTGGGTGATTAGGGAGGGTGAGTCATGGGGGTCATGCCATTTTTTTGGTCAGACTGCTCAATACTCAGCCCGGTGTTGTCATGGCGGAAGAACCAGCCACTTGTTTGCCGCAACTCAGAATACTTTTTCTGCAAATTGTGCACAACCTTTTCCAAACTTTCAGTTGAAAACTTTGATTGACCATTTGATCTGGAGGAACAGAAATTTGGAGTGTACAAGGGGGCCTGCCTTCCAAAAAATAATTCTTTATTTTTGGGTCCCCCCTCATCCTTATGGATTGTAGGCTTTCAAGGTAAGAGAAGAATAAAATGTCTAGGCTGGGAACTTTTAGTGTGAAGAGAAATTGGGACATTTTGTCATATTTATTCTCACTCAGAAGTATGAAATCAGAGATAAATTATTCTTAACCATGGTAGTATGTTAATGTGCTACTTTCTACTTGAAATCATCTCCCTGACTCTTAATCATCCTCAAGATGGGTAACTTGGATGGGTGCCATGCAGGTTCTCTTTCCTCAACTCTACTCTCTCCTTCTCTGACTCCTTTGTTAGTCACTATCTTAGTCCATTTGTGCTGCTATAGCAGGATATCAGAGACTGGGTAATTTATAAGCAACAGAAATTTATTTCTCACTGTTCTGGAGGCTGGGAAGTCTAAAATAAAGTCACTGACTGGTTCAGAGTCTGGTGTGGGTCCAGTCTTTGCTTCCCAAATGGTGCCTAATGGCAGCATCCTTTAGAGGGGACAAACACTGTGTCCCCACATGGCAGAAGGGACAAAGGGGGAGAAAAGGGCCTAGGTAGTTTCCTAGAGTTCTTTTATAAAAGCACTAATTCATGTATGACCTAATCACTTCCTAAAGGCTCCATATGTTAAAAATTAAGATTCAACATATGACTTTTGTGGGGAAACATTCAGACCATAGTAGCTGCTCTCTTTCCCTTGAACATGACTGTTCTTAAGGATTAGACCTTACATTTTTTCCTCTTGATATATCTTCTTGTGAAATCATCTATTCTCAAAATTTTCATGTCTTCTTTTCACATCTTCATATTCCATATTTGTATTTCTCACCTTGAATTCCAGTTCCACATTTTCAAATGACTTATACATGAACAGTGCACTGTTGACATTCAATGTTTTTTTATACGAAAATATGTATTTATTACCAACAAAGTAGGATTTCCCACAAAATATTTTTCAGTTATACACTTGTGCTCACACACACAATTGCAGAATGAAATTACATTTTCACATACCAAAGTTTATACTACAAAGAAAATAGGCATATGTCCAAAAGACAATTTGAGAGAAGCAAGAAGTCTTTTTTTTTAATTTGAACATGAAAAGCTTTTTGACTAAGACTCTCCTTAGGCAAATCAATGAGGATTTAATCATCAAAAACACTTGTCACCTTAAGGTTTTAGATATTTCATTCGTCAAATCAGGCTTCTACTTGAAGTTTTCACAGCTTGTATGTAATTAAAAATCAATGTTTGCAGAAAATATATGAAGTTTCATGTGCCTGAGACGATACTGTGCTAGACTTATTGTTCTTTTACATATAAAATGATACATAATTTATCCTTCACAGCCCAAAATTAAATGTAAAACCAAATATTAACTTTGTCCAGTAGAGAAATATAAATGTTTACAAAAAAGCTTTGGAATAATTGCTGGCATATGTAAATTGAAGTGTGATTGATCATTTTATTTTTAAACATGTTTCATACTTCTTTTTCACATTGATATTCATTTTGTAGAAATAAGATGACTGGTACTAATTCACACAGTAAACAAACGACACCAAGCACATATTAGTAAGGGTATTTTGGTGGAAAACAAAGTATTTAACACATAACGCATTTGTCAACATCCATTTACTAATATGCTACCAAGATTCATGATGTTTACATGACTTGTTCATACCAGTAAAAATGTTATTTAAAATAATTTGCCATCAGTAATAAATCAGAAAACAACAAATGCTGGTATATGTATGAAAAAAAGGGAATGCTTCTACACTCTTGGAAGGAGTGCAAGCTAGTTCAATCTCTATGGAAAGCAGTGTGGCAATTTCTAAAATAACTAAAAATCGACCTTCCATACAATTCAGCAATCTCTCTTCTGGGGATATACCTGGAAGAACATATACTGTTCTACCAAAAAGACACCTGCACACACATTTATTGCTGCACTATTCACAATAGCAAGAACATGGAACTGCCCATCAAAAGTTAACTGTTTAAAGAAAATTTGGTACATATACACAATGGAGTATTACATAGTCATAAAGAAGAACAAAATAATGGACTTTGCAGCAAATTGGATGAAGTTGGAGAACATCATACTTAGTGATCTATCACAGAAACAAAGAGCTGAATACTGCATGTTCTCACTCATAAGTGGGACCTGAACATTAATTACATTAGTACAAGGGAGGGATCAGCAGTCAGTGGGTACTGCTAGAGTAGGGGTCACATAACAACACAAAAGGAAACTGGTCCCAAACCAGGGGAAGGGAAAACCAGCTGGAGGCCTGGACTTCATCTGTATGCGGTCTACTTATATGTAGCTAATTCTTACTTGTACTCCATATCTCTATAATAAAATAAAATTTCATAAAAGACAAATTAAATAAAATATTTTCATACTTTGTGCATGAGACTTAGTTTAAGAAGGGGAGGCTTTTTCTTTTAAATTTTTTATAAAGAAAAAAATACACTTTTAAAATAAAAATGTTCAAGTGAGAGGACATAAACTTAAGATTCAATATTTTTTGACCTAACAAGAATATAAATATCAATGGCTATTTAAGAACATAGAAACCCAAACTGAATGCAATTATTCAATTTGTTAAAGTAAGCAAGTCAAAAAATAATTTTATCAGTACTGGCACAGATCACATTCATTGCTCAAAGACATGTCCTTAGACTAGTACATTTTCTTACAAGTCCATTTTTTAAAAGAACAGAATTTGTTCAGCTCAGTTAATTAGTGTAAACCAGAGATAAACAAGTAATTTTCTCATTTAGCTCTTTCTAGCTGAAAGAAAACAGCTTAAACTACTTTTCTGAGATAATGGGTTGATCAACATTGTAAGGAAGGATCTATAAGCTAAGTTCTAAAACCATTCATGACTTTAAACAAGTCAATACTTTCTTACTCACTCTTTATATATCACTGAGCAATTTCAAATATAAATTGTAGAAACCAGCATATGAAATCTTAAGAAAAATCTTACTAAAAATAATTATAAAAATGCTTTTAGAAATTTAAGAAACTCAGCATTTCTAAGGTATCTCTCTTCAATTTTCCTCATATTGATCATTTTCCAAAATCTTTATTTGTCAAGGGCACTACTACACTTTTAGGCTTCCAGATTTAAAACTTGAGGAGCATCCTAGATTAGTGTCTTTCCCTTAGCCACTCAGTAACTTAATCTTGTGTATAATTTCATTCTAATCTCTTCTTTATATGGTCTGCTTTTTTTAAAAATTTTTTTTTAGATTTTTTTTCTTGTAAATCCCATTTTTATGCACATGCAGGAAACAAAATGGAAAAATATCAAAATGCAGAAAGAAGAAAATAATGTCATCTATAATTACACCACATAGAGATGACTATAATTTATGCATTTTCAGTTTTGTTTCCTCTGTGTTTATCTATCACCTATCTATCTTATCTATCTACTATCATCTGTCATCTTCTATGTATGTATGTATGTATCTCTCTCTGTCTCTCTATCTATCTCATCTATCTCTGTCTATCTGTACTAAAAAGAAGGAACCATATTGTTTACAGGTACTCTATTACTTAGCAAGGAACTATAAGCATTTTTAATGTTACGAAATTTTTTTTGTTTGCTTATGGTTTCAATCAGATAGAGGTATCACAATTTATGCATACAGGCTGGGAGTAGTGGCTGATGCTTGTAATCTCAGCCCTTTGGGAGGCCAAGCAGGAGAATCGCTTGAACCCAGGAGTTCAAGACCAGCCTAAGGAACATGGTGAAACTTCATCTCTACAACATAAATTTTAAAAAATGCTAGCCAGGCATGGTGGCGCATGCCTGCAGTCCCAGATACTCGTTAGGCTAAGGTTGGGGAATTGTCTGACCCAGGAAGTCAAGGCTGAAGTGAACGGTGATTGTGGCAATGCACTCCAGTTGGGGCAACAGCCTGGGCAACAGAGTAAGACCCTGACCATCCTCCCCCACCCCCCCACCCCCACCCCCGGCAAATAGTCTCATCTGTTGCTGTGAATTTATTACCATTTTTCACTATTAAATTAACATTTGGCATGGACCAAAAAGACACATAGAAAAGAACTGAGAGAGAGTTTACTTCAATAAAATTAAAACTTCTATATACTTAATAACATGAATAAAATTAAAATGATAAATGGGAGAAAATAAGCAACATGTGTAACAGAAAAGAGGCAATAAATGCAATATATTTGAAAAAAAGCAATCCAGTAGAAAAAGAGAAAAATATTAGGCATCTCAAAAAGGGTAAACAAATTATTAATAAACAATAAAATAAGAATGGTAGAAAATGGCATCACTTTTCTTTTAAAATTTCACCAATACTTTTTAGTATATTTTATACTATAAACATAATATGCATTCATCTTAGAATATTTAGCTATAGAGAGGAGTATAAAAATGTATTTGAAATGAGAACACCTAGAAATATTTTGTTTAATGTCTTCTCTAATTATCAAACAAAAGCTTCTATTTCTCTTCAAAACTATTCCTTTGCTTATTTGAGATATTTTCTACAGTTGCAACTATAGCAAACACACACAGAAAGAATATGAAAAGATCTATTTGAAGAGTAGATGTTAAAATTGTAATTTAATGACAATTAGGAGAAAATAAAACAATTAATAAAAATAATTTTAGGCATGGTGGAATTCAGTGTAAAAAGTAAATGCATCAAACACAATTTAAAATTCTTTTGGAAAAAGCACAATATGCATGATTTTATCTCTGATTTTAAAAATTACTTTATTTACTTAGCCTTATTTGCTTAACCAACTTTTTTCTCATTGCAATTGCCTCTATTTTTGTATTATATTTTAATTCATCACATGGTGATTTGGGGGGCACATTTTTCAGAATTAGTATTTTTTTGATGATTGTTTCTTCTTTAATCCTCTAAGACAAATTTTTGCTCCCTATCTTTACTACCATCTTGATGACCATCCTTTTACTTCTTGCCTAGTTTTATCCTTCTCATCCAGCCTTAAATATTGGCTTCTTGGAAGTTCAATCCCAGATTTTGTTATCTTTCCGTTTTACACTTCCACCTAGGTGATTTGAACCCTATTTGTTATTTTTTTATTTTTAAAATCTTTAGTATTTAAATTTTTTATTTTAAGGATGTGGGGTACAATTCAGGGTTAAGAATACATATGTTTGCTATGCAGGTACCCTTGTTGATGGGTGTGCCTTCCCCTTCCCCCACAGAATCCCGCTACTGCCAATCCTGCCCCCCTCCTGGAAATTTCCCACTACTGACAATCCTTTTCTTATAGTGTGATGATAATTGTTTAAGGTCCACTTATGAGTCAGAACATGTGATACTCAGTTATTTCTTTCTGTGATAGATCACAAAGTATTATAGATTCTAAGTCCATCCAAGTTGCTGTGAAGTTCATAATTTTGTCCTTCTTTATGGCTGTGTAATATTCCATCATGTATATGTGCCACTTTTTTTTTTAATCCAGTCCTCTTTTGATGGCAGCACAGTTGGTTCCATATCTTTGCTATTGTGAGTAATGCTGAAATAAACATACCTGAGGAGGTTTCTTTTCATAGAGTGATTTGAGTTCCTCCAGGTATATTCCCAGTAGGGAGATTGTACGTTTTTATGGAAGGTCGATTTTTAAAACTTTTAGGAATCACCAAACTGTTTTCCACAGAGGTTGTACTTGTTTACACTCCAGCTGTTGTTGAAGTGTTCCCTTTTTGCCACATCCTCTCCAGCATCTGTTGATTTTTGTTATTGATGATGGCCATTCTGACTGGAGTTAGGTGGTATCTCAGTGTGGTTTTAATTTGCATTTCTTTGATGACTAGTGAGGCTGGGCATTTTTTCATGTATCTGTTGGCTACTCATATATATTCTTTTGCGAAGTGTCTATTCATATCTTCTGCAAACTTTGTAATGGTGCTGTTTGTTTTTTTCTTTTTGACATGTTTGAGTTCCTTGTAGGTCCTAGGTGTTAGTCCTTTGTCAGATATGCAGTTGGCAAATATTTATTCCCAGTTCGTGGGCTGTCTCCCTGCTCTCTATGGTTTCTTTGACTTTGCAGAAGCTTGTCAGTTTGAAGAGGTCTCACTGGTCTATCTTATCTCTTATGGCATGGGCACTTGGGGTTTTAATCAGGAATTGGTTGCCAGTTCCAATTTCCATAAGGGTGTCTCTTGCATTTTCTAGGGTTGTTATAGTTTGAGGTTTTACGTTTAGGCTTTGATCCATTTAGAGTTGATTTTTGTGTATGGTGATAGGTAGGGGTCTTGTTATAATCTTCTGCATTTTGTCAGTCAGTTTTCC
The DNA here is from genome assembly GCF_000164805.1 of Carlito syrichta. Classification (NCBI taxonomy): domain Eukaryota; kingdom Metazoa; phylum Chordata; class Mammalia; order Primates; family Tarsiidae; genus Carlito; species Carlito syrichta. Next base: position 486,237 of record NW_007251434.1, on the reverse strand, counting down.
CAGCACCATTTACTGAATAGTTTTCCTCTCCCCAGTGGTGGGTGGTGGAGGCTTTGTCTAAGATAAGTTGGTTGAGAAATTGATGTTTTGCTTCTGGAATCTCTGCTCTGTATGTCTGTTATTGTACCAATACCAGGCTGCTTTGATTATTGTAGTTTTATAATAAAGCTTAAAGTCTGGGTTGTGATACCTCCCGCTTTGTTATTTTTGCTGAGGATTGTTTTGGCTATTTGTGGTCATTTATGTTTCCATATGAATTCCTGTATTGCCATTTCCAGGTCTGTGAAGAATGCTGCTGGTAATTTAGGGTATTGAGTTAAATCTGTAGATTGCCCTAGGTAAAATCGACATCTTAACAATGTTGATTCTTTCAAACCATGAGCATGGAATATTTTTCCATTTGTTTGTGTCATATTTGATTTCTTTGATGAGTGTTTTGTAATTTTTGTTGCAAAGATCTTTCATGTCTCTGGTTAGGAAGATGCCAAGGTATTCCATTTTTTGTGTGGCTATTGTGACTGGAATTGTGCTTATTATTTGGACTTCTGTTAGTCTATTGTTGGTATGTAGAAAAGTGACTGGCTTTTGCTCATTTGTTTTATACCCTGAGACTTTGCCAAAGTCCTTTATCAGTGCAAGGAGGTTTTTGACAGATTCTCTTGAGTTTTTGAGGCAGAGAATCATGTCATCTGTAAAGAGGGATAACTTAACTTCCTCTTTTTCTCTTTGGATACCCCTGATTTCCTTCTCTTGTCTGATTGTTCTAGATAGGACTTCTAATACTATGTTGAACAGAAGGGGTGAGAGTGGACATCCTTGTCTTGTTTCAGTTTTCAGAGGAAATGGCTCCAATTTCTGTCTGTTTAGCAGTATATTGGCTGTGGGTTTCTCATAGATGGCTTTTACTATTTTGAGGTATGTTCCATTCATGCCTAGATGTTCGAGGGTTTTTATCAAAAAGGGGTGTTTGATTTTATCAAAAGTTTTTTCCACACCTAATAATATAATCATGTGGTTTTGCCTTTACATCTGATGATGTATTTAATTACATTTATGGTCTCATGGATGTTGAACCAGCCTTGCATCCTGGAGATGAAACCAATTTGGTCATGGTGGATGATTTTTGAGTTATGTTGTTGGATCTGGTTTGCTAGAATCTTGTTGAAGATTTTAGCATTTATGTTCATCAAGGATATTGTCCTATAGTTCTCTTTCTTTGTTGGATCTTTACCCGGATTGGGTATCAATGTGATGTTAGCTTCATAAAATGATTTTTGGGAAGTTTCATCAGTCTCAATTGCCTGGAATACTTTCAATAAGATTGGTATCAGTCCTTCCTTGTATGTTTTGTAGAATTCTGCTGGAAAGCCATCTGGTCCAGAGCTTTTTTTGTAGGTAGTTTTCTTATGACATAGTCAATTTCCTGGATTATTATTATTGGTCTATTTAGGGTCTCGATTTCTTCTTGTTTCAACCTGGGGAGGTTGTGTGATGTCAGAAAGTCCTCCATTTCCTTTAGGTTTTCAAGTTTATTTCCCTATAGGTGTACATAGTAATCTCTGATAATCTTTTGTTTGTCTTCAGGGTCAGTTGTGACTTCATCTTTTGCATTTCTGATTGTGTTTATTCGGGCTTTTTTGTTTGTTTGTTTGATCGTTTTGTCTTCTATGTCCTGAATTTGGATTTTTATTTTGGTGATGGATTTTTCTGCTGAAGTTAGGGTTTTGGTGGTCTTGCTTTTCCAGCTTCCTTAGGTGATTTGTTAGGCTGTTAACTTGTAATCATTCTATTTTCTTCATGTATGTTTAAAGATATCAATTCCCCTCTTAGTACTGTTTTCATGGCATTCCAGGGATTTGGGTAAGATGTTTCTTCATTTTTATTTGTTTCAGGTATCTTTCAATTGCTGTTTTGATTTTCATGTTGACCCAGGAGTTGCTTAGTGTTCATGTCTTTGTGGGTTTTGGGGGAACTTTGTTGGTGTTTATATATATTTTTATTCCACTGTGGTCTGAAAAGGTGCATGGCACAATTTCAATCTTATGGAATTTGTTTATGCTTGATTAACAGCCAAGGATGCAGTCAATCTTAGAGTATGTTCCATGTGGTGATAAATAGAATGTATATTCTGTGGTTGTTGAGTGGAGTGTTCTGTAGGTATCAATTAAGTCCATTTGATCAAGCATCACATTGAGGTTCTGGATCTTCTTGTTGAGCTTTTGTCTTGATGTTCTGTCTAGGATTGAAAATACACATGAATCAACCCCAAAATCAAAAGTCCTCAGCTATGATAGTGTTAGAGTTAATATATTTTTTTAGTTTTCCTAGAAGCTGCTTTATGAAATTGGTGCTCCTATGTTGGATGCATTTATGTTTAGGATGGATATTTCTTGTTGATAGATTGAGCCTTTTATAATTATGTAGTGACCTTTCATATCTTTTTAAATTTTTGATAGTTTAAAGGGTATTTTGTTTGATATTGAAATAATGACTGCTGCTTTCTTTTGTGTTCTGTTCACCTGAAATTTTGTTTTCCATTCTCTTACTTTGAGTATGTGAGTACCCTTTCTAGTGAGATGAGTCTCTTGGAGACAATATATTGCAGCCTTATAATATTTTGTCCAATTTACCATTCTATGTCTTTTCAGTGGTGCATTTAGTCCATTCACATTCAAGCTAATTATTGAGATTTGAGAATTTATCCCTGTCATTAAATTCTCACAGAGTTTGTTATTTCTGCTGTTTGTTTGTTTGTCTTTCTTTTGATTTTTGGGTTGATTCATGTGTATTTTCAATCTTTTTCCTGCATTCTTGTGAAGGGCATTGTCTTTCTTTTTTCCTTTCTTCTGTGTTTAATACTTTCTTAAATGTTTCTTGTAGAGCTGGTCTGGAGACAGTGTAAATTTTTAGAGATTGAATGTCTGAGAAGGATTTTAATTCTCCCTCACTGATGTAACTTAACTGGGTAGGTAATTCTTGGTTGCAATTGTTTATTTTTGAGAACTTTGAAGATTGGCTCCAAGTTCTCCTAGCCTGAAGTGTTTCAGTAGATAAGTCTGCTGCTATTCTAATTGGTCTTCCTGGTTGGTAGTCTGACCTTTCTCTCTTGCTGCCTTTAGAAATTTTTTCTTTTATACCTACTTTGTATAGGTGAATTACTATATATCTAGGAGTTGATCTTCTCATATGTTGTCTTGCAATGGTTCTCTGAATCGCTTGTGTTTGAATGGTCACATCACTGACATAATGAGGGAAGTTTTCTTGGATAATTTCATGCATGTTTATTCCATTTTGGTCTCTCTCTATCTGCCTCAATAATTCTAATTAATCTTAGGTTTGACCTCTTGAAGTAATTGCTCATCTTTTGGAAGTTTTGTTCTGTCTTTTAAAGCTTCTTTTCGATGTTTTTAACAGTTTAGATTAGTTCCATATTTTGGTCCTCAAGCTCTGAGATTCTTTGTTTGGTTAATTCTGCATTCCATGCTTATCAGTTTGTTGTTTATTTCATTCACTGTATTCTTTATTGCTGTTATCTCCATTATCATCTCTTTCATTCTTCTTATCTCTCCTCATTTCTGTTTATTCTCTATATTAATATCTTGATATCTGGGTTTGTGGTTTGAGACCACTCATTCTGGGGGCTTTTCATTGTTTGAGTTCCTGAGTCTTTATTCTCAGTGACTGACCTCCTAGGGGTCTGTGTGAGACTCATATTCTTCCTCTGGTTTTTCTTCATTTGTGTATGCCCCCCCCCTTTAAATCTTCTTTAATTCTGTTTTTCAGTGATGGGGGAATAGCTTTTATTTCTGTTTACTCAATCTCCAGTTCTTCCTTATGTAGATTCTCTGGTTTTGTTCACTTCTGAAGCTGTACTGGGGTGGAGGCCTGTGCTTTTTGCAGTTTTGAGATTTAATTGAGTGGAGAGCTATGATTCAGAAGATATCTGCAGATCCTAGTATTCACTGACAGATATGTGAGCTCCCTGGAACCCACTTGCCACTGCCTTACCATCTGTCTATGCAGTGGGGATGTCTGTTTGCCCCCAGAAGCAAAAGGAGATAAGAAAAGGGAAAAGAATGGAAAAAGGAAAGAGGAAGACAAAAAGAAGTTTGAGAGAGAGAAGTAAAGGGAAAACAGACAGGCCTACCAACTAATGAATAAACAGAGAGACAAAGACAGAAAAAACAAAAAATACAAAAAACATACAGACAATCATACAAACAAACCTACAAAAACCCTCACTAGTATACTCTTCCTCAAAATTACCCATACATAAACAGGAAATCTAAAAAAAAAAAAAAATTAAAATAACAGAAAGAAAGCAAGTACAAAAACATAAACAAAAACAGAAAGAAAGAGAGAAGAAAAAAAGCTAAAACTAAAACAAACAAGAAAGAAACAACAACACTCACTCTCTGGCAGTTTCTGTGAGTCCAGGTTCCTTTCAGGCCTCTGTCTTAGGAAGTGACTCTGATCTCCAGCCCCTCCGCTCCGCTCTCAGCACAGACTAATAGGGTTGCTCTCAGTGTGGGTCAGATGTCCCATGGACTACTGTGGGAGGAGGATCAATCAGATCCAGACTCACCCTACTTTCTGCTGCTGCTGTCTAAGTATCCCACTCAGATCCTCCATTTGTTATTAAGTAGTTGTGATGACTCTATATTTCACTTTAAACCAACTCCTTTGAGTGTCATATCTGATTCCTCTCTTAAAGTCTCAAAAGATTCTTGGGTCAGGATTATACCTAAGAGGAAACATACCTTTGTTTCCAATCTGTTTTCTTTTTCTTTTTTTAAGTTCTTTTCTTTTATAAAATTCCTTTCTTCAATGAACTGTAGCACTTTCCATTCATTTGTAAAATCCAAGAAAAGTGGTGATCTCTAACACTTCTTTTTTCTTCTGTGTCTAATTCACCCCCAAGTTCTGTTGATTTCACTTCCTAAGCATCTTATGAATTAATCTATTCTCCACCTCTACCATAGGTCTAGACCAACTGATCATTACCACTGTTGGAACACTGAAGTTCCCTAAATGATCTTTTTCTGAATATCCATCAACTGCTATGAATCACACTTAACCAGAGTAATTAAAAAAAAAAAACAAAACCCTAAGTTGGATCATGACACAATTGGTTTTTCCCTATAACATATAAAAATAATAAACCTTGTATATTGAGCTTTTATACTATGACCTTACCAAAATTCAAGATCAAATGCCTTTTGTAGATCTTTGGAGATCTTCTATGTGGACAATTATATCTGTGATTAAGGGCAATTTTATTTTTTTTCTTTTTAATTTCATTTAATTTTAATTACTCTTATTACAATGGCCAGCACATGCAGTAGATTGTTGAATACCTGTCATAAGAATGAACATTCTTTCCTTCTTACTGATTTTAGGATAAAGGAGTTTAGCGTTTTACCATTATAAATCATGTTAGGTACAGATTTGTGTAGATGTCCTGTATCAGATTGAGAAGATTTCTTTCTTCTAGTTTGTTGAAAAAAATTTTTCATTTGTTTTAAATTTTGAAAGGGTGTTAAATTTTGTTCTTTCTACATCTAAGGAGATCATCATACCATTTTCTTTTTTAGGCTATTGATATGAAGAATTACATTAATTAATTTTTAAAAATTGAAGTGACCAGGCATTCTTGGAATAAACTCTACATGTTCATGATATATTATCTATTTAATGTATTGATGACTTTAATTTGTAGATATATTGTTAAGGTTTTGTGTCTATGTTCATGAGAGATATTGGTCTATAGATTCCTTTCTAGTGATGTTTTTGATTTTAGTATCATGTAATATTAGCCCCCCAAAATGAATTGAGAAATGTTCCCTTACCTTCTAGTTTCTGAAACAGTATGTGTAAATCTGGTATAATTTTTTTTTCTTAACTGTTTTGTAGAACTCAACCATGAAGCCATTGCATCTTAGAGTTTATTCTGTAAAATGTTTAATTTGTTTGTTTATTGCATTATAATCGATATACAATATATGGTACCTGTTTAATGTGAAAAAATTTGTTCCTACAACTCAACTTTTTAAATAGACATAGTGCTCTTTAGGTTATCTAATTGTTTTTATTTTGTTTACTTTAGCTTTAATAGTTTAAAGGATTTGTCCATTTCATCTAAGTTTTCAAATGTATTAGCATAAAATACTTCATAATACTCTTACTATCCTTTTAATATCTCTAAGATCCAATTCCTCTACTTTTAATAACTGATATTAGTCATTTGTGCCTTTTTATCATTTTTTAAAAATCAGCCTGACTAGAAAGTATATCAGTTTTATTTATCTTTTCAATGAACTAATTTTTGGTTGCATTATTTTTCTCTATTGTTTTCTATTTTATTAATATTGGTTCTTTTCATTACTATTTCTTTACTTCTGTTTATTTTTATCTTAATTTGCTTTTCTCCTTTTTATTTATTCTATTATTTTTAGGCCCTTTTAATTCTAGAATCTCTTTTCTAGTTATTAGGCTGAGATGTTATATTACTGATTTGATAATTTTCTTCCTAATATAAATGTTTAATGCTATACATTTCCTTTTAATACTACTTTGGCTACTTGTTGTCTTTTCATTTTCTTATTCTAAATGGAAAAAAATTTAATTGATACATAATAATATGAATATTTTAAGGGTATATATGTTAAATGAATACATTTATATAATTTGTAAAGATCAAGTCGGTATAATTGGGATCTTCATCACCTTAAATACTTGTTGTTTCACTATACTAGAAGCATTCAAATTATTCTCTTCTAGCTATTTTGAAATTTATAATAGATTATTGTAAACTATAGTAACCCCAATGCTCTTTCAAACACTAAAATCTTTTTTATTTTATCAAGCTCTATGTTTGTACTCATTAATCAACCCCTGTTCATGCCCATCCCCTTCCTCTGTACTTTTCTCCATCTCTGGTAACCAACAATCTATTCACTATCTTCATGAGAAACACTTTTTAGCTCCTGCATATGAGTGAAAACACACAATATTTATCTTTTTGTGCCTGACTTATTTCACTTAAGATAATGATCTACAGTTGTATCCATGTTACTTCGATGACAGGATTTCATTTTTTTTTTTTTTATGGCTGAATAATATTAAATTGTGTATACACAGCACATTTAAATAAATTATTCATCCATTCATGGACACTTAGGTTGATTCCATATTTTGGTTACTGTGAATTGTCCTGCAATAAACACAGAAGTGTAGATATCTCTTTGATATATTGGATATATTGATTTCCTTTCTTTTGGATACATGCCCAGTAATGGAATTGCTGGATCATATAGTAGTTCTATTTTAATGTTTTTGAGGAATCCCCATTCAGTTTTCCATAGTTACTGTACTAATTTACATTTCCACCAACAGTGTATGAGGGTTTCCTTTTCTACATATTCTTGCCAGCATTTGTTATTCCCAATCCTTTTGGTAAAAGCCATTTTAACTGGTATAAGATGGTATTTCACTGTGGTTTGATTTGTATTCCTCTGTTAATTAGTGATGTTGAAGATACTATCATATATTTGTTGGCCATTTTAATGTCTTCTTTTGAGAAATATCTATTCAGATCTTTTGCCCATTATAAAATCATATTATTAGTGTTTTTTATTGAGTTGTTTGAATTCTTTCTATATTCTAGTTATTAATCCCTTGTCAGACAGATAGTTTACAAATATTTTCCCCCATTCTGTTGTTTGCCTCTTCACTTTGTTGATTGTTGCTTTTGCTATGCAGAAACTTCTTAGCTTTATGTAATCCCTTTATCTATTTTTGCTATAGTTTCCTGTGCTTTTGAGGTCTTACACAAAAATATCTTTCTTAGACCAGTGTCCTTGAGTGGTTTTTCAATGTTTCCTTTTAGTAGCTTCATAGTTTCAGTTCTTAGATTTAGGTTTTAAAACATTTTGATTTAATGTTTGTATATGGTAAGAGACAAAACTAGTTTTATTCTTCTGCCCATGGTTATCCAGTTTTCCCTGTACCATATATTGAAGAGACTCTTTTTAACATATATATTCTTGGTGATTTTGTCAAAAATGAGTTGACTATAAGTGAGTGGACTTTTATCTCGGCTATTTATTCTGTTCCATTGGTCTATACCTGTTTTTATGCCAGTATCATGCTAATTTGGTTAGTATATCTTTGCTGTATATTTTGAAGTCAGGTAGTATAGTGCCTCTAACTTTGTTCTTTTTATTCAGTATTGCTTCGGCTATTAAGGGTCTTATATGATTCCATATAAATTTTAGGATTGTTTTTCTATTTCTGTGAAAAAAATGTCATTGATATTTTGATAGGGATTGCATTGAATCTGTAAATTTCCTTGGGTAATAATATCAATTTAGCAATATTAATTATTTCAATCAATAAGCATGGAATATCTTTCTATTTTGTGTCCTCTTTAATTTCTTTCATAAGTGTTTTATAGTTTTCCTTGTACAAATCTTTCACTTTGGTTAAATTGATCCCTAGGTTTTTTATATTCTTTGTTGATATTGAAAATGATTATTTTTCAGTTTGTTTGTGTTGGCATACATAAATAAATGCTGCTGACTTTTGTAGGTTGATTTTGTACTCTGCAACATCACTGAATTCATTCACTAGTTCTAATAGCTTTTTGTTGTTGTTGCTTTGGTTGTCTTTAGGTTTTTTCTAAGTATAAGATTATGTCATCTGTGAAAAAGGTTAATTTGACTTTTTTCCTTTCCATTTTAAATGTCCTTTATTTCTTTATCTTATTTAATTTATCTAGTCAAGACTTTCAGAATCATGCTGAATAATACTGATGCAAGTGAGCATCCTTGTCTAATTTTAGATTTTAGAAGAAAGACTTTTAATTTTTCTCCATTCAATACAATTTTGGCTGTGGGTTTGTCATATATGACCTTTGTTACTTTGAGAAATGTCTCCTTTGCATCTAGTTTGTTTAGGGTTTTTACCATAAAGCAATGTTTAATTTTATCAAACGCTTTTCCAGCATCTATTGAAATTATCATATGGTTTTTGTTCTTGAATCTGTTAAATTGATGTGTCACATTTATTGAATTTATTTGTATATGTTAACCATCCTTGTATTACTGGCATGAGTTCCACTTGATCTTGGTGAATGATCTTACTAATGTGTTGTTGAACTTAGTTTGTCAGTATTTTGTTGAGGATTTTTGCATCTATGTTCATTGGTAATAATGGCCTGTAGTTTCCTTTTTTTTTTTGACATGATCTTGTCTGGTTTTGGTATCATGGTAGTGCTGGCCTTGTATAAAGAGTTTAGGAATATTCCTTCTTTTTCCAATTTTTTGAAGCATTTGCATACAATTGATATTAGCTTTTCCTTAAATGTTTGGTAGAGTTCAGCAATGACACTGTCAGGTCTTAGGCTTTTCTTTGATGGGAGACTTTTTAAAAAAATTATAGCTCCACTCTTGTTATTCATTATTAGTATTTTGAGGTTTTCTATTTCTTCATGGCTTGATCTTAGTACGTTGGAATTTATTCATTTCTACTAAGTTTTTTAGTTTGTCGATATACAGTTGTTTGTAATAATCACTAATGCTTCTTTGCATTTCTTGTGGTCTCCGTCATTATGTATGCTTTATTGTTTTATGTATTTGGGTTATCTCTCTTTTTATATGTAGTTAAAGTTTTTCTATTTTATTTATCTTTTCAAAAAACAATTTTTTCATTTGTTGATCTGTAATTTTTTTTTTTTTTTTTTGAGTTGGAGTCTCACTCTGTCGCCCAGACTGGAGTGCAGTGGCTGCTCCTGGCCACCACAGCCTCAACCCGCTGGGCTCCGGCGATCCTTCTGCCTTAGCCTTTTAAGTAGCTGGAGCTACAGGCACGCGCTACCACGCCTGGCTAACTTTCTGACTTATTGTAGAGATGAGGTCTCGCCAAGTTGCCCAGGCGGGTTTCGAACCCGTGGGCACAGGCAATCCACTCACCTCAGCCTCCCAAGGCACGGAATTACAGGTTGAGCCACCGAGCCTGGCTGTGATATTTTAGATCTCTGTTTTATTTATTTTTGCTTAGCTCTTTGTTATCTCTTCCCTTTACTAATTTTGGGTTTGATTTGTTTCTGCTTTTCTGATTCCTTGAGATTCATTGTTAGGTTGCTTATTTGATGTCTTTATATTTTTGACATGGATGCTATAAACTTCTCTTTTAGTACTGCTTTTGCTTATCCTATAAATTTTGGTGTACTATATTTCCATTTTCATTTGTTTCCAAAAAATTCTAATATTTCTTTCTTAATTCTTCATTGACTTATTGATTATTCAGGAGCATGTTGTTTAATTTTTATGTGTTGTGTATTTTCCAAGGTTTCTCTTATTACTGATTTCTAGTTTTATTCCATTGTGGTCAGGAAAGATACTTGATATGATTTTTGCTTATTTGAATTTGTTGAGACTTGTTTTGTGGCCTACAATATGATTTATTCTGGAGAATGATCTATGTGTTGATGAAGAGAATATTTATTCTATAGCAGGTGGATAAAATGTTCTATAAATATCAGATAGGCCTATTTGATCTAGTGTGTTGTTTAATTCTGATGTGTCTTTGTTGATTTTATGTCTGGATGATCTGTCCATTACAGAGAGTGGGGTGTTGATGCCTCTTACTTTTATTGTGTTGCAGTCTACCTCTCTTGTTAGATCTGTTAATGTTTGCTTTATATACTCAGGAGCTCCAGTGTGGGATGCAAAGATATTTATAATTGTTATATCTTCTTGCTAAATCAATCTCTTTATCATTATATAGTAACCTTCTTTGTCTCTTTTTAGTTTAATTTGTAGTCCATTTCATCTGATGTAAATATAGGCATTACTGCTCTTTTAGTTTTCAGTTGCATGGAATCTGTTTTTCCACCTTTTCACTTTCAGTCTAAGTGTGTCTATATAGGTGAAGTGGCTTTCTCATAGTTGAGTCTTGTTATAGTTGGGTTTTGTTTAGAATATTATTGGGTCTTGTTTTTTTTTCACTGTCTCTCTAATCAATCACTCTATGTCTTTTAACTGATAATTAAGTTAATTTACTTTTGGTATTGTTAAATAAGGACTCACTACTGCCATTTTATTGCTTGTGTTTTCATTGTTTTGTAACTCCTCTTTTCCTTTATGGTTAAGTGATTTTCTCTAGTAGTATGCTTCAATTTGTTGTTTTTTTATTTTTAGTGAATTTATTACATGTTACTTTATTGTGGTTACCATGAGGCTTACAAAAATATCTTATAAATATACCAAGTATATTTAAAGTACTGTCTGGGAAGTACTTTATTATTTCTTTATACTTATAATAGTTTTGCTGGCTATAGCATGCTTGGATGGCATTTTTCCCCCTTTCAATATTTAAAAAATGTTGCCCCATTCCTTTCTGGCCTGTACGGTTTCCATTGAGAAGTCTGTTGCCAGATGAACTAGAGCTCCTGTATGTGTTATTTGCTTCTTGTTTCTTTCTGCTTTTAGGATCTTCTTTTTGTCCTTGACCTTTGAGTGTTTAATTATTAAATGCCTTGGGGAAGTCTTATTTGGTTCTAATCTATTTGGTGTTCTCTGACCTTCCTGTACCTAGATATTTATCTTTCTCAAGTTTTGGGAAATGTTCTCTTATTGAAAAATAGTTCTACCCCTTGCTCTTGCTCAACTCCCTTGTGAATACCAATAATTCTTAGATTTGGTCTTTTGAAATAATTTTCTATGTATTGTAACCAATCTTTATTTTCATCCTTTAATTTTTTTTACTCTTATTGTATATTTTCAAATAGTTTGCACATCTACTTACAAAAGAAACTTATTCCATCAATTTCTGAGCTTTTTCTCGGTTTTGCTCTGTGAATGGATTTGCCTCTCACATTTCTTTCCTTCTGGCTTATAATTTAGCATTTTAATGCCTGTATGCTTAGTATTTTAATGACTGTATGATGATTTTACCATTGTGTATTTTTATTCTTTGAGGTTTTATTTCAGATCTTTCCAAATTTGGACAAGATTGATAACAAATAACAGTAATAATGACTTTGCTTGGAACCATCATAATTAAATTTGGAATTTAAAAAACTTTCTTAAGGCAGAATTTATCTTCATAGAACAGAGCAGTGATTTGGGGGAGAAGAGCATTACTCTTGTAAAGGTATTGAGTACAGGCTTCAATTAGTATATCAGGTTGACACTGACAATTATGAAATTGAACTCCAGCAATAACCTCAGCAATTCTGTTTATGTTACTTGTTTGTGACACCTGCTTTCTCTTTGTTTAAGTACTAATAATGTATATTACTGAGCAGAGGAGGCAGTTCTGGACATGTGACTCTCACCTGGTGAACATAGACTGAAATGATTCCTTTGTAAAATTGCTCTATAAGGCAATGCTTCTTGTGGTGAGAGTGGACTACAGTGCACTTTGGGCTTTAAAGATGTTGTTTTTAGTTTTCAGAACAATGCAGCAGTTCTCAATCTCAGTTGTACATCAAAACCTTCTAGGTAATTGTTCCTAAATCCTGACACCCAGGCTTTCCTTGGACCAATTCAATATGTGATATGAATGGGAATTAATGATTCTAACATTTTGCTAGTTCCAGAGAATCAGATTTCCTAACATCCTGAGCCTTTTCAAGGTAGCAATACCAGAATGACAGTTTTAAAGCCATTTCACTTGAATACTTGAAGAAGTAATATCCCTGATGTTTACATTAGCTTTAAGATGTAATTGAAATTTTCAGTAATGGACATCTAAACTAAATATTCCTGGACTCTGGAGTGTTATGTTTATTATTATTATTATTATTATTATTATTATTATTTTGAGTTGGAGTCTCACTCTGACACCCAGACTGGAGTGCAGTGGCTGCTCCTGGCCACTGCAACCTCGACCAGCTGGGCTCTGGCGATCCTTCCGCCTCAGCCTTCCAAGTAGTTGGAACTACAGGCAGGCGCTACCACGCCCGGCTAATTCTTTGATTTATTGTAGAGATGAGGTCTTGCCAAGTTGCCCAGGCAAGTCTCGAACCCACGGGCTCAGGCAATCCACTCACCTCAGCCTCCCAAATCGCGGGATTACAGGCTGAGCCACCGAGCCCAGCTGGAGTTTTAAAAGTCTGCACTTTTGGGTTTTCAAGTACAATTAATGAACTGGGGCAGGATGGGACCTACGAAAAAGGCAACTATGTAATAAATCCAGCAGAATTTTGAATGTGGTACTCAAGTGGTTCAGATTATTTTCAATTCAGCAAACCTATGTATGTGTTTTGCTGACAGTTAAAAGTTTACCTTGCATTTTGAATATTATCATTGAGATGAGAACAGAAAATAAATTCTCATTATAAAATTGTGAATTCCCTTTATCAATACATCTAAGGATCACTAGGCATTTGCAAACCTTAGAAAGAAATGTTGTACACAGTAGAATTAATAAAGATATCTTAGCAGACTTGAAAGTCCTGCTGTTTATTTTCATGCTTGGTTACATAAGAGCTGGAAACCGTGCTGTGGTGGCACAAATTATGTTTTTGGATATTGAGCATGAGCTCAGCAGTGGTCAGAATTCCTTCATGCATGTGGTGAAGGCAGAACTGGTCTAAAGGTATTTGTGAGGGAAGCGGGTAGGCACTGCGTCTGCCCCAGTACTCTATGTCTTCATTCCTCTAAGACTCTGATTTCACGCCTCTCTACTGTTTCTTCTATGCAATGGAAGCAATAATTTTTAGATTAGAAATGTCTAGGAAGACACATAGAAAGACTATGATCATACGAATTGAAATGCTGAATGTAAGGTAAGAAGGTCAATGATTTGGTCATGCTGGCATATACATTGGCAAGAGAATATAAATATGTAGCTATATAGCTTGGAATTTACAAATCATCCCAGTTTTAATGATCTGTACTGTGAACATTCATAACATCCCGGGGATTCTATCATCTTTAATAATTTAATTAAATTATTCATATCTGTATTACAACAAAGTTATACAGGTCACAAAGTATCAAAAACAAAACAAAACAAAAAACAAAAACAAATAATAATCCCCAAAGCAAAGAAAACATAGGCTATAGAAAAGTTGTGATGAGTCTGGGATTTGTACCTCAGAGGCCACTCTCTATTCAATATAATATAATGTGATTTTCTATGCATAAAGCTGTGCTGTCCCTGACAGTTGCAGCAACAAAACTAAGTTGACTTGCAGTGAAAAAGACAGTGTCATTTCCAGGTGCTGTTGTTCACAGTTACTTTGCCTCCCCTCCCAAGTTGCTAGCATTTTGTAATCGAGCTGCACATGACATTTATTTGACTGTTACAATGGTTTTGAAGGATGGGAAAGGCATTCATGCTCTAAATGGGGTTTTATTGCAATACAAAACAAAAACAAAACCTCCTCTGTTCAATAAATGTGATAAATCCACACATATGTTTTGTAGATAAACAAATTACTTGTAGTAGGAAAATTGATATTCTTGTCACATAAATCAAAGATGGCAGCAATTCAATTTTTACCACCTTTCTAGTTTCCTATGCCTTACTAAAGACAGTCTGCTAACATGAATCTGGGTTAATAGGAGAATAATTCAGTATGAATTACTAAATCTAATCCTGTTTTAGATTTTAGACTCTGCCTTTCAACTAGGTTCATATATTTATAAATAGAATTTTTATCATCTTAAACAAAAATTGAAGCTAATTAGAGACATGCTAATATGGCATGCAATATTTACTTTTATTATTAGCAAAAGATAAAATATAATTGTCAATTTTTGTGAAAGAAGGGTAAATTGGTAGGGTAGTATACATAATCAACATGAATATAAATGGCTGCAACCTCTTTATAAGGAATAGCAAAATAGGGGTAAAGAGACTCCATGTTTTCATATCTTTCAAATCAACTCTTTTCCTGGAATCTTTTTCTAAGGAAATGTTTGCATATGTGCACAAATATATTCAGAAATGTTCATAGGTAAATATTTAGCAGTTGGAAAAACTAGACATGATGTCCAAGAACTGTGGAAAAAAATTTAAATAAATTTTGCTAGGTTGAACCACATCAACTGCCATTTTTTGTTAGTTAAAAAGGTTAAATATTGGCAGTTTTATATGGGTCAATCTAATAGGATAAACATACAATGAAATATTATGTGTCCACTAAGTATCATTTATAAAAACTGTTTTTAGTGAGATGAGTAGATGTTCATAATTTAGTACAATATATGGGATGCAAAAATCATATTTTTAGCCTGTCTTTAAAGACACACACATGCTCTAGATCAGCAGTCCCTAACCTTTTTAGCATCAGAGACTGGCTTCGTGAAAGACAACTTTTCTACAGACAGAGGTAGGGAGTGAGAGGAGAGGAAGGTGGGAATATCAGGCGTTAGATTCTCATAAGAAGCGTGCAACCCAGATCCCTCACTTGCACAGTTCATAGCAGGGTTCCAATTGCTGCTCACTTCTTGCTTTGTGGCCCGATTCCTAATAGGCTACCAGCAGTACTGGTCTGCCACCCATGAGTTGGGGACCCCTGCCCTAGATGATCTTTGAATGGTAAATTTTGTTTCCTTTTGTGTGTTCAACAGCAGGATGGTATAACTTTTAGAATCAGGAAATGAGTTACTATTAAACAGAAACATAGTTATAAACTACTATTTTTCCAAGCAAAGAATGAGTACCTGTCTCATCATTTCCATCTCAGAGAACTTCAAAAGTTAACTGATTCTTGACTTTTTAGATCAAGTGAAAGGATAAAGAACTGGAATTAGTGTGTTTTATGGAAAAATTTACTAGAATGTCTGTAAGGAGGAAAATCACAAGTTTCCAGTGGTTGGAAGTCACAGACCTCCCTAAGAAAGCATTTCTACCTCTACTTCCAAGGTGCTAACCAACAATGAGGCATATAATGTTGCTGTGTATGCTACAGATGGTGTTAAAGCACACAAGGCTGGTGTTGGAGAATGATCACCCTACAATACTTATTCTAGAACCACCTATTAAACTGGTAAAATAAATTTGGAGAGAAGGTGAGCCAAGGTCTTTCTCTCATTTGTTACTCAGAGTAAAACACTAGAAAGCTAGTATCTGACATCAATTGATAAAGAAAATAAATGGCAGTGAGGAAAGAAGGTTCACTAAATAAAGAGAGAAAAGACACACTTCCTGCATGGAAAGTATTCACATGCCAGACTTCTTTTGATTTCTCAATTTTCTTCTCCCAAATTCTTTCAGAAAAGTCAAGAAACACATCAACTTTGGTGACTTACATCTTGATTCACACATTTTCATTCTGGACATTTCCTTTACTTACCCAGAAAAGCAAAGTGCCATTGTATGGTGTATTTTGACATCGTGTATTTCTAGATCCAATGACCATAATCACCATTCTGATTATTTTTAAATGCCACTTAGGCATCTAGGTGTGTTTCTAGGAAAACATCAAAAAGGATTTTAATTATCCAGTTAAGATTTCTAGAACTATTACTTAGATGAACAAGCTGCCAAAAAGATTTTCAAAATAAACCCTCTCTATTTATTTTTGAGCTGGAAACCTAAATATTTTTGGACCCTAGAATGCTGGAAGTTTAGAAGAGATTCCAAATAATGCTGAGTTTACAATCTGAGAAAAAGTATCTACTTAATTTCTTTTGGGGAGGTGTGGGATACGAGCTACTATCACTTGCTTTTGGGCACACTGAGATCTAATGGCAAAGTTTGTTTCTTGAAAGGAAGCTTTTTACACTGGTGTAGCCTTAGTGAAAAATAATATTTATTTTCAATTTACTTGGCTTAAGTTTTCCTTCCTTTACTTTCAGCCTTTAAACATACCAGCACAATTTTCTCCTTCTGCAATGGGGGCTGGGGCATGTAAGGACAACGTGTTTGTTTTGGACTTAAATATGGCTTTTTTTCTTAGTAGGCTAGAAAGTTGTGATAATGAGTCTAAAGTTGCAGTTTTAATTCCTACGTGGAAGCTTCAGTCCTCTACTTTGCGTGTCTCTGAAGAAGAACCCCAAAGGAAGGAAAAATTGCACAAGTACAATTTGATTGGAGAAGGAAGCTGTGGAAGTCCAAAGAAAAGAACTTACCTTGAGTGTGACTTGGTGACAGGAAGAACCATGTAGGCCAAAGACAACACAATAATGTCTAGAGTCATCAGAAGAAGAGTGTGGACAGCTGAGGCAAAGTGGAGGAGTGCATAGACTCCATGATTTTTACCTAAGGTCGTTTCTGTGGCTGAATCAGAACACACTTATTCCAGTTACTAAAGAAACAGCCCAGAGGATATCAGGGCATGGGCACAAACTTGGGCTCCACTATTAATTTGCTATAGAGCAAGATTTTCAGGTGGGAAGACCAGAAATCAAATTCTCAAAGAGGTATCCCAGGTTACAGCTATAGTTTTGAGAACAAAATTGCTTGGGATAAGGCCTCTGGAGGTACAATCACAATATGTAATATCCACTGCATCTGGTTCTGCTCTATTTTTTATTCAAGGGTGGATCAGAGTTATACTTTTTATCCACCCTTGGTTTATGAGGACTAATTATACATGTCTTAAATCTTGTCAAGGGAACACATGCAGAGTAGTATTTACTAATATTAAAAACAAATGCAAACACCTCCTCCCTTGATTATTTCACGGTCCTTTTCAAGAGGCTTAATAACTCACAGCTCATGAAGGCAGGAGTGGAGAACATCAAGAGAGGCAAGAGAGAGATACCTTCTGCGGGACCTTTTCACCCTTCCCTGCTGTCAGACTCCATCTTATTGACTGTGCACCTGGATGCCTCTGGGCTTGCTGCCTCCGGAACCACTTCCTAGTTTCCAAGCTCCAATTTCTGGCTCAGTGCTCCTTTGTCCCCAAGACTGGTTTTGATTTCTAGAATGTGCAACTCCCATTTGAACTCAACATCAGATTTGTGCTATCCTAAGTGGTTCACCAGGACACTAGGTTTTCTCCTAACGTATCACAGAACTGTTGACAACATGGAACAATTTGGCCTGCAGGGAAAGACTATGGTCTAAATTAAATTAGTAATTAATGTTACCAGTTCTCATAGTCTCTCCCCTTGGTCTCTCCCCATGGCTCCTTGGCTATTTACAAGACTGTACAGGGAAGATAAACGGTAGTAATGAAGTCAGTGAAGTCATGCCTGCTGGGCTATGCATGTCCCATATTTAAGAGAGTACATTTGGTCAATCTCTAAATAAAAGTTAATACCTTCTTCCACTGCTATTCACAATTCCTTTAACTACCCTAACAGCCCACACCTTATGATAGAGTGCAGGGGTGGAACAAAGAAGACAGAAGGTGTGCCTGTTGGAGGAAATGTGCCTCCTATTTTTAGATGCTTCTCCTTGAACATTTTTAGTAAGATTTTTTTTATGGTGGGCTCTTGGCATCCTGTGACACAAATCGGGAATTCAAGATCCCAAGACTGCATGTGCTCTGAAGAGCTTTCTGAATTTCTGCATTTTTGTTATCGTTGTGTAGGAGAATATAATGAACTACACAAAAAAGTACTCCAAAGTAGACTAAAGTCACATATATTAAAATGTACCACATATGTAGTGCATTTTCTTAGATCCTCATAAATTTAGAGAGACTTAATTATGAGATTGTCACAGCGTAGTGTGAGTTTATTCTTTTAGGAATGGAGCAAGACTTGCTCAGTAGATGATCTGAAAAAAAAAAAAAACATACCTTTCCCCTGCTTCTCCCCTCATTTGTGTGTGTGTGTGTGTGTGTGTGTAGCTATTGGTATTGGAAGGAAATACCTATATTCCAAGGAAATATTGTTATTTTAAAGTAGCATCTAGAAATGTAAGTTAATGTGATTTTCTCCGGAAAGCCAGTTAGAAATTATTTGAAGAAATTCACATGGATGTTTACAAATCGATTTTTTATTTGGGGTTCTTTCTTTTTCACTTAGAGGGAAACACAGTATATTCTTTAGAGCAGGAGTCCTCAACTCCGGGGCTGCAGGTCCGTGGCCAGTTCGAAACCTGACCTCACAGAAGAAGGTGAGTGGCAGTGGCGAGTGAGCCGAGCTCTTCCTTAAGTCAGATCAGCAGCAGTATTATATTCTTATAGGAGCGGAAGCTGTTTTGTGAACAGCGCATGTGAGGGATCTAGGTTGTAAGTTCTTAATGAGAATCTAATGCCTGATGTTCCCCCCTCTGCTTCCCCTGTTCTTGGAAAAATTGTCTTCCATGAAACCGGTCCCTGATGCTAAAAATATTGGAGACGGCAGCTTTAAAGTGTCTTGATACAGATGCAATGCAGGCTAGAAGCCATAAGTCAGAGAAAGCAGTCCTACCACCCATATGTTTATATTAAGTCACTACTATGAATAATAAAATACAGAAGAATAAAATTGTTCTAGAAGTGTATTTACCCAAGGTAATATAAAATTTGTGTGTGTGTGTGTGCAGTACATATGTAATATATACATATATCTTTGGTGAATTCTTAAAATATGTGCTTTCTGAAAAATATAAATTTTACTAAGAATTTGGAAAACTATCTCCATAATTGGCACCAAGGAATTTAAGCATCAGATTGATAACTTAGCTAAAGATACTTCCAACTCTGCAACACCATGTTCTGTGAAACCTTCTGAAAAACATAAAACAGTATTTTAAAAGATTTTGTTTTGTAATTTTAAAAACACTATATTAGAGCAAAAGACCCCTTGATTCAATCTAGGTAAGAAAATACCTTAATTTATAAAATTACTTTCTGAATATAATATTTCTTGTCCTATTTGTCCACATCATTTTGAAAGAATGGAAACCAGCATTTAAAAGCCAATGTAAACACCAGAAGTCAATGGAGTTATTCAGAAATAACTTCTGGTCACTTCGAAAGGTGTAGCATTTTTTAAAGATTTCGTTTAGTCTGCCTGTTACAAGCAATTTAAAACCTTCTTATTCTTCCTTATTTATATAGACTCACAGCTTCTAACTAAATAATTTTTTTAAAAATCAAGTATATTTAATTAATGGACAGTTTAAATAAAAATACAGGTTCTACTTATGAACCACTAGATAGGAATGGTATGCCTAATTTAAGAAGAAAACATTTGTCTAGCATTTAATGGTTTTCTTTCCTACTGTATTTATAGTTTATATCTTTTTTCAATAAAAGCAATTAAGATAGGTTAATTTGGTTTTGTGCACATGTTATATGTGATATGTGCACAGATTTATTTAAAACAAATTTGTTGTATTACCTAATATTAATATCAAGATATAGATCTTAGATCTTGCTTCCAAGGTCTAGTGCATATGTTCTTTCTGATAAAATGCATATGCTCAAAATGATAAGATGAAAAAATAGTTCAAATAAACAGATCGGCTATTTTTACTCATATGATATCTATTTTATAAAACCTAATCATAGATTTCCTTCCTAAATCTTGCAAAAGTGATGAATTAGATGTTGATTAGTTGCACTTGCACCATGGAGTTGTAGATTAAGGTAGTTGATTCAAGCTTCCTAATGGAAAAGTCTTACTCTAATACTCCTCAAACCAAGCCTACACATGCAGCTCAAACCAAAAAGTTTCAAAATATTGGTTTGCACAAAATCTACTTCCATAACTAAAACACAGGTAACTAATAACAAAAAAAAGAAATTTTCTCATGAAAAGCAGAGTGCTATAGCAGAATAAAGCCCGTAAACCTAGAAATAATGGTGAGTGGAAAAACAAACGAACAAACAAATAAACAAACAAACCCAAACTAAATAGCCCTAGAATCCTAAGACTCTAAATCTGAGGAAAAGCAAATTCAGTGAATAAGTTGATCTTTTCCTCTTCTGACTGGACCTAGTGAAAATTGCTCCTGCGTGAAAATATGTGAAACAGAGTAAGTGGACCAAAAGATGGTACTCTCTGATGGACAAGAAGAAGCCAGAGATAAATACTAAACTGGAGAACTAGACATTTCTATTTTGTATTATATAGCTAAATAAATAATATATTTATATATTATCTAATAATATATAATACAAAACAAATCCTTATATATTTAACATAATATATAACATGCATATAGTATAATACAATACAATATTACTCTATGTTATATATCACGCCTTATATACCTTACATGTGCGTGTGTGTGTGTGTGTGTGTGTGTGTGTGTGTGTGTGTGTGTACAGGGAATATAGGGAGCCTCCTATTACCATATTTAGAAATCTATTCTATGCCATAGTTGCATCCACTGGTAGCCTGTTTCTTATTGTGCCTCAGACCTGTTGGTCTATTTTATTAAAATTTATTTTTCTAAACATTCAGTGGGCCTTTGGATCTCCTGTATGCACACACACACGAAATAATATATAAAGTATGGTATATAATAGAACACAGACATACCTTGGAGACATTGTGGATTCAGTTCTAGACCACTGCAATAAAGCAAATATTGTAATAAAGTGAGTCACATGAAGTTTTTGTCTTCCCAGTTCATATTAAAGTTTACACTATACTGTAGTCTATTAAGTGTACAAAGGCATTATGTCTAAAAAACAATGTACACGCCTTAGTTAAAAGTGTCGTATTGTTAAAAAATGCTAACAATCATCTGATCCTTCATCAAGTTATAATCTTTTTGCTGGTGGAGGGCCTTGCCTTGATGTTGATGGCTGCTGACTGATCAGGGTAGTGATTGCTGAAAGTTAGGGTAACTGTGGCAATTTCTTAAAATAAGACAGTCAAGTTTGCCACATCAGTTGATTTTTCATTTCATAAAAGATTTCTCCATAGCATGTGATGCTGTTTGATAGAATTTTACTCACAGTAGAATTTCTTTCAAAATCAGAGTTAATCATCTCAAATCCAGCCACTTCTTTATCAACTAATTTATGTAATATTCCAAATTCTTTGTTATCATTTCAATAATGTTCATAGCATCTTCACAAGGAGTCCATTCCATCTTGAGAAATCAATTTTTTTTGCACATCCATAAGAAGCAACTGCTTATTCATTAAAGTTTTATTATGAGATTACAGCAATTCAGTCACATTTTCAGGCTCCATCTCTAATTCTAGATTTCTTGCTATTTCCACCAAATCTGCAATTACTTTTTCCACTGAAGTTTTGAGTCCTTCAAAAATCATTCATGATAGTTGGGATCTATTTCTTCCAAACTTCTGTTAATGTTGATATTTTGAATGAGTGTTCTTAATGACAACTAGTATTGTGAATCCTTTCCAGAAAATTTTCAGTTTACTTTGGACAGATTCATCAGAAGAATCACTATCAATAACAACTATAATTTTGTGAAATGTATTTTTTAAATGGTAAGACTTGAAAGTCAAAATTACTCTTTGATTCATGAACTTCAGAATGGGTGTTGTGTTAGCAGGCATGAAAACAATGTTCATCTTCTTGTACATTTACATCAGAACTCTTGGGTGACCAGGTGCATTGTAAAGTTATTAACTGGCCTAATTCCAATATTATATGTCTCAGGGAATAGGAAGGCCTGAAGAGAAGAAGAAAGATGAGGGGACAGCTGGTCAGTGAGCAGTCAGACCATACACAGTTACCAACTAAATTTACCATTTCATATGAGCACAGTTTCTGATACCTAAAACAATTGCGATAGTAATATTGAAGACCACGTATTGCAGATAACTATAACAGATATAATTATGGACAATATTGAAGTATTGCAACAATTCCCAAATGTCACACAGAGACATCATGTGAGCACATGCTGTTGGAAAAATGGTGCCAATAGGTTTGCTTCACAGGTGCCACAAATCTTCAATTTGTAAAAAGGTGTGATATCTACGAAGTTCAATAAATGAGGTGCACCCATATATTATAAAGCAATATTTCACTATATTACATAGTATTATATAATGCAATTTATTATATATAATATGTACAGCCTATTATATACATCATACCTTATATATTATACTGTGTATGTATAAATATATACATGTATATAGTTCAGTAAATAAGAAAGAGCTTTTGTAAATGAGGAATTGATAGTAGGAATGAATAATTCAGCAAAAGATTTGAAGATAAAGTTAAGAAAATCCAAAAACTAGAATCCCAAAACAAAGATGAGAAAATAAGAGGATAATTATTTTTTTAAAAATTGCTACATAGTAGTTCATATTTATGATGTACATGTGATATTTTGATACATTTCTATGATGAAAAATAATAAAATTAGGGTAATTGGTATATACATCACCTGAGTTATCATTTTTTTGTGTGTGTTGGGAATGATGTCATCTGACTAATAGGAGTTTTACAAAGAAAGAATAGATGGGAAGAATTATCAAGTAAATAATGAAAAAAAAGATTTCTAGAACCAAAAGACAAAAGTCCTCAGATTGAAAGGGCCCATGGCATGTTAAGAAAAATAAATGGAAAAAAGAAAATAGAGTGATGCACAAGAAGAAATAGGTTGACGATAGATGTGACCAAGGCACAGAATAGATTTCTGACCATGGTTATAGGGAGTTCCCTGAATCTACAATACCCAGCACAGCTTAAACTGTACAGGAGGCAGTGAGCCTATGCTTCTGAACTCAACCCTTGCAGATCCCTCATCTGTGCCATTTGTAGACAACACTATATCCTAGATTAGCTACCATGACAGACTTAGGGAAATGTTAGGGAGCCATGCTAACCCCTCTTGTTTTGCAACCCCTCTTTTTTTTTTTGCAATCTATACTGAAATAAGTGACAGACTGACTTGTTATTTTTACCAGTCTTTAAAACTGGACCAAAATTTATTATCTGGACCAGGCTTTATGAATCAGAAATTTTGAATATTGGCATAAAGATATTGCATAGATGCATCCAGAGAAATAAAGTACACCATATACAAAGAGTCAGAATTGTAATGGCACAGAATTCTCTGAGCAGCATTAGCATTACAGTGAAGTAATGCTTTCAGGATCTTGAAGGAAAATTATTTCCATATCTAGCCACATTGTTAATCAAGTATGAGCAAAATAATTATATTTCCAATATTAAAAATCTAAGAAATCTGCTATTGTATATGTTTTCTCAGGAAGAAGATTTTCTCCACCAATATGTGGAGATGAAGCAAAAATGTTAGACACATGTTCTAGCAGCTGCAACAGAAACTTCCAGCCTGATGGTGAAGTGAACTTCCAGGATAAAAAGCTGCTCAGCAGGTCTGAAGAATCACCATTCCAAAAAAAATTTTTGAGTTCTGATGGAAATTTGGGAGTAAATTAGTAGCAGGTCAATTTAATAAACTATTAAAATAGAGGCAGTTATTAACCCCAGAATGGGAAAAAAAACCCACCCAGAAATATAATTATAGATTACTATCTGACTTAGCTGTGAACAATACTTTCATGGTCACACAAAAGAAAGCACTGAATATTGGCCTTGTCTCTTGAGTGCTTCAACAATTTATAATAGCAAAATGTAATTATGGCCCATGATATATTAGGTAGTCTTGAGGGGACTCTATTTTCTTCCTTTCACTCAGTGTGAGACTTACCTAAATAGAAACACACACCACCATGCTGAGATGTAGGAAACATTTTTTTTTTTTTAATATCCTATTGCCCTACCCATTATCATCTCTTGGTTTTTTCTGACTTACCTTACTTACTGGCCAGATTTCTTTTTTTTTTTTTTTTTTTGCGTTGGAATCTCACTCGGTCGCCCAGACTGGAGTGCAGTGGCCGCTCCCGGCCACCACAGCCTCGCCTGCTGGGCTCCAGCGATCCTTCCGCCTCAGCCTTCCGAGTG
>NW_007251434.1:440876-461441 GCF_000164805.1 Carlito syrichta | reverse complement strand
GAGTAGCCGGAATTACTGGCACACGCTACCATGCCCGGGTGATTTTTTGATTTATTGTAGAGATGAGGTCTCGCTGCCCAGGCGGGTCTCGAACCCGCGGGCTCAGGCAATCCACTCACCTCAGCCTCCCAAAGGCACGGGATTATAGGCTGAGCCACCGAGCCCAGCTGCCAGATTTCTTAATTCCAAAGATGACAAATTAAAGTTTGAAGTGAGTTAGCTTCTGCATTGTCACAGTGAACATGAATGACTGGGGGAAACCAGCTTTGACTTTGACTCTATAACTCTTCCAAGAGTTTTCCATTCTTACTCCTCTCCCATCCGTCTCCAAGCCTTGTTCTCTAATTTCCTGCTCTCTGCTTCTGTTTCCTCTCAGTTTGTTTCCTCTCCATTTTCATAAATAAAAAATACAAAATGGTGTCCAAAGACCCCGTGTTTTGTTTGGGTCTTAATAGTGTTTTAATTTATTGTAAGCATTAAAATAATTAAGGTGTCTTTTCTCGAAGCATTGTTAGCTCAAATCACACTAGCCATACATTCGAACACAGCACCAATGAACTAGAGCTGAGAAGTCATACAGCATCTTCTTTCCAACTTGCCACAAGTCCAATACTCTGTGCTGTCTCTTATCCCAAACCTACTTCATTCGTTTATGCAATCCCATCTGTGCAGGCATTTGGGTTTAAAACTCCTGTCCCAGAGTCTGATTTCTGCACGACCACTCTGCTAGTGCAGCTTCTTAAAGGTTAATAATGGCTTCTTGTTATCACGAGTGGTCTTTTCGCAGAAATCTTTCTTCTTATATTTCTGTACTGGTTGACTTTAGGGTCCCTTAAAAGAAATTCCTGTCCTCTGGGAGGTACATTGCCCCTGGACAGTCATCCCAGGAATTTCTGTGTTGAAGCAGTCAGTTCTGGTTGTACACCATTTTGCTTGCCACTGAACTTGATCCAAGAATGTTAATTTTGCCATCTGTAAATGTTTGATTTTGTGGCTCTGTTTAAATAGTGGTTTGTGGCTATTCCTTGATTTCACTTTGAGTTCCATTTAGGACTGGACTTTTACCAGTCATTACAAGGATGTGGCGTGTGTGACAGAGAGGCACTGAGGTGGTGACTGGGAGGCATGGGTGTTGGTTCTCTCCTTCCTACTTAGTAGATGTGTGACTTTGGAAATATCACAACCTTTCTGGGAGGCAGAATCTCTTCATCTTTATGTAATTTTCACTGGAGTTTACTGTACATTATCTAATTTGAAACCTATGTTTTACAAAAGAAAAACATTCTGGAAGAAGTGCTTTCCTTTGGTACATGAAGATAGTCTATGACAGAAGGAGGGCTGATAACTCATTTGTCCTTATTCCCCATGCACATAGCACTCCCTTGTAGGCTCTGCCTTTCTTGAGGTACGCTGTTTTACAATTCTCTGTTTTAAAAACCGGTGATCTCATTTGTGTCAGCTTCAACCTACCTCACAAATGACATTCACCAACTGAGTAAAAAATACTGTAAGGAGTGGGCTTTTGTTTATTTAGGCTTCGCTGCTTCCATTTTTCATGTTCAGTTTTATAATTAGAACCTTATCAGGGTCCACTATATCACCACTGGTTGGGGACTTAATTGATAACACATGTGTACCTCTAATTATATATAGGTAAGCATACAATTTATAATCCAAACCTGAAAATTTTTGAGAAAGAAAGTAGCATGTCATTATTAACTACTCTTGAACAACACATAGATTTAGACAGTGATTCCCTTCACTATATATAGCATTAGCACAGTGCCTGGAAAACAGGAAGAGTTCGATAAATGGTGACTTTTAAAAGGAGCCCTATCAAAAGAGTTGAAAAGAGTTGATAATTTACTGAAGTGTACACTTAAGAGCTGCTCTCTTCAAAATTAGCAAAGAGCAATGAGCTTCTGGTGAGAAAAATGCTGTCTTTCTTATTCTTGTTCTGTATATGATGTGGCATCTGAAGTCTACTAGACTTTCCACTGAGAACCAAACTGGGAGTGTGAGAAATTTTTGTAGGCAACCTTACAGGAGAAGATTTTTTCGAAGGAGATGAACTTGGGAGACAGGGCTGGGGCTACAGAAAAATAATCAGTGCACAACCGATAATATTGGAACTAATATAACAAAATTCTAGAATTCATAGAGGATCATATTTGTCTTCCAGGTTACCTGAAATATTTGTTATTGTTTAGTCTTATTTTCATGGAGGAAGAGCCTGAAGTTGAGAATGTTTTTAAAGTGGTTTATCCCAGGTGACTTTCCCAAGATTAGAAAGTTACGTTCCCAATTTCTAATCCATATCTCAAGGAACACAGAGCTTGCTTCCTTACTGGTGTTCTGTAGGATTATCTGTGATGCAAGACTACCTTTGTAAGCTATCATTTTCCTGGGGAGCAGGCATGCTGAGAAGCAATCCATTTTATCCCTCCCCTCCAACTTGAGACTCGCCCCCTGATCTCTGAGATTTGATTGCTAATGTTTCAGCACCAGTTGCAACCCGATCCTTCAGCGAGCACAGCTGAGCAAAATTAATCTAATTTTTTTAGCCTTTGCACCCTAGATATCAATCTCCTGGGCAGTTAGTGCTGCCTGAGCCAGGCATGGATTCCAGAGCCCCTTATCACTGTCCCCTTTGTACTCCAGTCCTCGAGCTGCAACCTGCCCCATGGGCACCACAGAGCTACAAAAACATTTGTCCCCACAGCCGACTGGCTTCCTCAGGCCAGTGCACCTAATGAGCTGGCCGTTGCCCGTAAATCAAGTCAAGCATACACAGTTCAGGCTTTCATCAGGTGAGCCCCGTTCAGCAATGCCTTTGAAGGAGGGGCCTCTGTGGGCTGCAGAGGCTGCACACTGCCCAGATAAACACCCCATCTCAAAGATGTTGTTCTGTTTTGCAGACAGGCTTGTCGTTAGTGGGAGGAAACGTGTTGGGTTGCCAAGTACCAGGAGGGGACTGATTTGACTTAGGAGCCAAGGGAAAGAAATACACACACTCACACACACCCTCCCAAAGAACCCAACTGAAGACATGAGTAAAACAGAAGGAACGAAGTCTTCCGTCTCATCCCCTCACCCAGGGTCCTGCCAGCACCAGTCAGCTGTCTTCTCTGATGGGATCTGTCAGGAGGACCTGGAACAATGTTTCAGAATGACTGCCAGCCTGAGCCTATCCTCCAGTGCCTTCTCATTCTTTTCTTGCTGAGGCTTTCCCAGGCTCCTCTGTTTGTTTAGTGTCTTCTGTGTCTTTCTCCTGCACTTACAGTTGAGAGTGATCCACTCATTTACTTCCAGTAAGGAAAAAAATCGCTATGCTAGCTGATATTCATTTACTTTCTTTACCCACCTAAGGAAAACTATTTTCTGCTTTGACTTTGAATCTCTCTCCACTTAGTACTTAGTAAGTACTCAGTAAATTCTATAATGGGTTTTTTAAATTTCTTTAGAATGACTTCATTTTATTCATTAATAATAATGATATTCTGTAAATATGTACCAGGTGGCTAATATGCATCAGATGCTATTCTAGGTGCTAGGAATAGAGTAATAAACTATAGAGACAAACACCTATATTCTATGAGGGGAGGCAGACAATCCAATGGGAAAGCAAATATAATGTAATCAGTAATTATAAATAAGATTTGAATGGGAGAGGAGATAATGAGGGTTGTTGCTGGTGATGGCAGTGGGGATGTTTTCAAGAAGGCATCGAGTAAGTTCTCTATAGAAAGATCACATTCAAGCTGAAGCTAAGTTGAGGTGAGGAAACAAGGTACTTAAAGTAAGAACACTCCAGGCTGAAGACTACCAAATGCAAATGTCCCAAGGTGGGATGAGATGAGGACCTTGAGGAATAGAGAGAAGAGCAAGGAGGAGGGATCATGGTGAGGGAGGAGACTCCTGGAGGAAATGGAGTTGGAGAACAGGTAGGAGACATGCATGAGTGTGGGAGGTAAGACCAGACAGGGCCCATGCCAGCCTCCAGGTGAGGGTGGTCTATGTGTTACCTCGTTTAATTCTCAGGTACACAATCTCATGGAGATAACATTTTCATCCTCTGTACAGGTGTGCAAACAAGGGCTCAAGGTGGCCAAATGATTTGCTGGAGTTCACATAGATGCTAAGTGACAGAACCAGGATTTGAAGCCAGAGCTCAATTCTAAACTGTCTTATTCATCATAGCTTCCAGTCACCCTGGCCTTAAGGAGATGATTATTTTGTTTGGGTGATGGAATTTAATCATATGAACAATGAGAGAACAGAAAATATAACTTATGCTCATTTGAATTGTACAGTGCGGGTGGTAGCCTCTTTACCATTTCCATTTCTTTGTTTTGTTTTTGGCAGCAGACCCTTCTTTTATACCCAAGACAGTCTTATGTTAGATATGAAGATCTGGGCCAATTGTGTCAGGTGGGCCATTGCACAAGTCGGTGTGGAAAAGTTCTATATAATTTTAGGGGCTAGTAAAGTCAGTCCTGTTAATCTAAATCAGTGTTGCCCAAACTGTAGTCATTTATCTTAGCATTATTTATCTTTTTTTTAACTTTTAATTTTTGTATTTTAAAGATGTGGGGTACAATTCAGGGTTAGGTATGCAAATGTTCATTATGCAGGTCCCCTTGTTGATGAGGTGCGCCCCCCTTCCCCAGGCAGACTCCCATTACCGCCTATCCCGTGTCCCTGCTCCCCTCCTGGCAGCTTCTTGCTACTGCCCATCCTTTTCTTATGATAATTGTTCAAGGTCTGCTTATGAGTGAGAACATGTGATACTCAGCTATTTGTTTCTGTGAAAGATCACTCAGTATTATAGACTCTAAGTCCATCCAGGTTGTTGTGAAGTTCATGATTTTGTTCTTCTTTATGGCTGCATAATATTCCATCATGTATATGCACCACATTTTAAAAAATCCAGTCCTCTTTTGATGGGCAGCACAGTTGGTTCCATGTTCTTGCTACTGTGAACAACGCTGCGATAAACATACGTGTGCAGGTATCTTTTTTATAGAGTGATTTGAGTTCTTCTGGGTATATTCCCAGTAGGGGATTGCGGGGTCGTGTGGAAGGTTGATTTTTAGATCTTTTATGAATTGCCACACTGTTTTCCACAGAGGCTGTACTAGTTTACACTTCCACCAACAGTGTAGAAGTGTTCCCCTTTTCACCGCATTCTCTCCAGTATCTGCTGTTTTTTGAGTTATTGATGATAGCCATCCTGACTGGAGTTTGGTGGCAGTTTTAAAACTTTCAATAATTTCCTATTGTGACCTGAGTAAAGAATTGATTCCTTCCTTGGACATGCAAGATCTTCCCCAACATACTTCAATCTATTTTTGTTTTATAATTTTTAGACTCCACTCCATATAAATTGGATGCCCTGACTCAAACAATTTTCATCTGGAATCTTTGTTTACGGATTGTTGTTTCCATTTCTATAATTCCCTCCCCATCATCTCTAACTCAAAATTTCACTTAAGGCATAGTCTAACTACTCTATTTCATATGAATTCATAAAAATGCAGGGATATAATATCTGAAGGCTTCATCTTGTATCACATTTCACTAAGGTGTTATAAAGCCAAGTTTTAAAATAAGTGAGAGGAGGTCTGTTTGTAGACACACTAGCTTTGCTCTCATGACTCTGCCATCATGTAGGGAACTATGTATCATCCATCTCTGGATTTCTTGCAAGGCCCAATAGGGTATTTGTAACAATAATTTGAATAACTGTGTAATATTTTGTTTTTACTAGGAGAGAAGCCAATGGTTGACAGAGTAAAATTCACTGTTTGAGGAGCTGAAAAAAGTCACTGGCCACATTATTAACCCTCCAGAGGAAAGGGAAGAAATGGCTTTCATTGGCCTCTGTTCCACAGTTTCATTAATCACTTTTACTGTCAAATATTACTTCCTTTTGTCAAATTTTCAGGAGTATTCATTAGAAACTTTTCTAATCACAACTCATTTCTTGTATATGTTTATTAAGATCCTGAAGTCCTTAGTAATAATAAGGAAGTAAATGTTTTACTATCTTGAGATTATTAATCCTTATGAGTAAACTCACCTGAGTAATATACATTTCCTGGTAAAGGGGAGAGTTTCCTGTGTTTCCCTGAAGTGCGCCTCAGGCTTGCTATGTGCCAATTACACTGAGATGAGAAAAGACAGATGGCTATGGATGCAGGTGTGAGAAGAACTGATAAGATAGATACATTTTGATTCATATCTTCAGAAGCTGGAATAGATTTTGAATCTCTTAACTATTACCTAGGGCTAGAACAGGAAGTTCAAGAAATATCAGAATCACTAACTATATTAAAAAAGAATCATGCTAAACCTAGTCTCTAATAATTAGGAGATATGTTTACAGTTCATATTTAACAACTTAATTCTTGACAATTAAAAAACCATAATGAATTATTCTAGATATGTAGAAAAGCAAGGGTGCAGAATTATTATCACTGGAATATTTAACAACTTAATTCTTGACAATTAAAAAACCATAATGAATTATTCTAGATATGTAGAAAAGCAAGGGTGCAGAATTATTATCACTGGAATCAGTGAGGAAGAAAATATACTGCATATACTAAGTGGTGGTACTACCTTAGGGGTGACATTCCTTACTGGTGTACCCACTAGACATGAGGTTTACTTGGAATTGCATGGAAAAAGACACAGGGAAATGTTCTCCCATTACAAAATCCACCATGATTAGCTAGAATGTTGTGGAAACCACTATAGCTCTTGGCCTGATGTGGCAAGTGGCTTCTATGACCTATCCTTGTATTCTCCCAAGCTTGGTCCTTCTGTCTGTCAGAACTTCAATTTCAGTCAGTCGTGGACATTTGCTTTTCCCTTGACAAATGATTTTTGTCTGCTCGAGCCGGGGACAGTCATGGGTGCCTTTGAAAAGAGCTTCCTTCCATCTCCCACCCCATGGAGATGTAATACATGTGGCATAGCCACTGATGCCTTTGGAAAGAGCCTCCTTCCACCTCCCACCTCGCGGCCATGTGGTACCACTGGCGCCGACCAGCCCCAGAAGTTCTTGCTCAGAACTTCTGGGCATCTCTGTCAAAGACCATTTGTGACAGGACCTGAGAAAAATAACAAAGCAGCCCTCCCCTCAAGCCCTCCAAGGAATGTGAAAACTGGAGTGGGGACACATAGGTTCTTTGTAACCTCAGGTACAGAGTGTCAGCTCCCTTCTCTGGCTGGCAGGGCTAAGTGACAGAATACAATGAAATGCTAAATTGGGCTGCTTTGGGTGACTCAGGACAGAGGATGCATTTTATTTAAAGAAAGTAACATTGTACCTCCTGCCAAACTGAGGTAATTTCCTTCCCCTTTCTATACTTCCTAGTGTTCCAGATTTATACATTTTTACAGTGTTTGCCAGAGCTCACCTGAAGAAAGCAATTCTCAAATTAAAAAAACTTAAAGAAATATTTTTGTTCAGGGCTCAGACCCATAAAGAATAACTACCATAGGTTTAAAAAAATCCCAACCTAATTTTACAGCTAATTACTTATATAAACCAAATAAACAGACTAGGTTTGTCTCACTGAAAAAAAAGGTCATGAGCATATAACTCACCCTCAAGTTCCATAGATTCAATTAGAAAACTCACCCTACTCCATCTTCCCATTGGCTATATGTTTAGTAAGTTATTTTATCTTTGAAACCATGCTTATGTAAATCTGAATATATGTTTATTTAGGAAACAAGGTAGTGATCACTTTTCAACTACTAGAAAAACAAAGGGTCTGTTTAGAGAACTTCAGATATTTCTTTTTAATGACATATGAACCACAAGAACTTTAATCGGATTCTGGACATTCTCCTAAAAACCAGTAAGGAAATAAATAACCACCTTTCAGGTAAATTGCCTGTTTAAAAGCACCAAACAGTATCAAATAACTAACATCTGGGTTGGGAGAGTTAGTATTTCTCCCCAGAGTTACTCTGGTGGTTGCAAAGTTACCAGGTCATGGCTACAGTTCATATAGGGAACATAGGGACAGAGGGAAATTGCATTTATTGCATCTATTGTGATGGTCCTTTCACACTCATAATTGCAGTCTTCTCCACTACTCAATAGAAGAGCTCCTTTTACAGTTTAGGAAACCAAGGCTGAAAGAGATTAAGTAGCTAACCCAAGATTCCCAAAGCTAAAACGTGGTCTAATATACATACAGTGTTATTGTTGTCCCTTTTTTTGATTAATTTTTAAAATAGTCATTCAATTGAACATTCTTTTTTGTATTCCCTAGAACAAGGAATCATAACACATACATGATAGTCTTCCACGAGAAATCACAGGGTTTTGAAGTTCATTTGTTTATCTACATATCCTTCAATGTTATAATGAATGGTAAAGCTGAACACTTATGTGCAGTAGATGGTATGTTGGTGCAGAAAGAGAACGATTCATTCTATATTGGGTGAGCAGAGTTGTTGTTCATTCTAAAGCAGTGGCCCCAATCTTTTTCAAGTAAAAACTTCTTTTATTTGTAAAAAAGATTTGGGTATCCCATAATACTGGTTTGTTTTAGTTGAGAAAATTCATTTACACCAAAACTTGATAATCACTTGAAATAAATATTTTATTTAACTGTTAGTTTAAACTAAACTTAATTTAAAGTTGCCTCCTTGCATATTTTAAGTTTGACCCAAAAGTTTTTCCATATGTAGTGAATCTAACTGGATGTGTAAACAGACTGTAACCTACTCTTGTGCCAGTCACCGAGTTTCAGTCAATCAAAAACAGCCAACTGTTCTAACAGTGCTCAAATAAAACAAATGCTGAGCTTTAATTGACCTAGCTGTTTCTGTACTTCACTTCTGTTTCCCGAACGTCACTTTCCATTTTCTGACTGAATCTTCTGCCATGCTGCAGCACAGAGTTGCCCTAAACCTATTTTGATTTGAGAGGCTTTCCGGTTTGAGAATCATTCTCTGCTTAATTAAAATATGTTGAATTTAATTTGTCTAAAATTTTTCTTTTACTAACCTCATCTATAAGTATTGGCAAAGTCTTAAT
Source organism: Carlito syrichta (assembly GCF_000164805.1). Taxonomy (NCBI): domain Eukaryota; kingdom Metazoa; phylum Chordata; class Mammalia; order Primates; family Tarsiidae; genus Carlito; species Carlito syrichta. The sequence goes on along the minus strand of NW_007251434.1, from coordinate 452,377 downwards.
CTATATATTGGCGATGACAGTGTGCCTAGAAATCTAGACTCCTGGTTGCAGGATCATTCTCTTCCCAGGTATCAATGACCCACAGGCTGAGAACCATTGTTTTAAAGATCAGTAAAGAAGGAAAATGTCTGAAATAAGGAGGTGCTAATCTGCACTTGGCCTTGAAGAGGAGGAGCTCTGAGGAGGTAGTAACTTTAAAAGTAAAGGGCACGGGGTGCAATCGATACTGACTTACAGAAGTTGTTTAGTGGGTTAAATATCACTACTGCCTGTGAAAATTTCCTGGGGCTGCCATAACAAATCACAACAAATTGGATGACTTAACATGACATAAATGGTTCCTTTCATATCTCATTTCTGGAGGCCAGAAGTCCACAATTAAGGTGTAGGCAGGACTGTGCTCCATCTTAAGAATCTAAGGGAGACTCCTTCCTTGCTTTTTCCAACCTCTGGCGGCTCTTGGTATTCCTTGACTTGTGACTGATTCATGCCAATCTCTACTATCCATTTTACATGGCCTTCTCTTCTTCCCCTTGTCTTCTTCTCTTTTGCCTGTTATATGAACACTTGAGATCCTTAACTTAATTGAATCTGTAGAGACCTCATATTCATGTGCTCCAGTTGGGGTGTGGACATATTTTTTTGAGAGGGAGTACAATTCAACTCACCACATAGTCAACAACTCACTTATTGCCCTTGGTTTAGTACAAGGAAAATGACCATATCTAGACAATTAGAAAGTGATGGTTTGAGATCAAGGTTGGTGGAGAGGACTGGATTCATGTGTTCTAGTGACCACTAAAGTATACTTGGTTCATCTAAAGGCTAACTTCTATAAAGATACCTTATCTAGAAATACACTAAAACATAGAATGATTTTAATTTTTTTCTAGTTTTATTAGCAATGTACAGTCACTAGAATATTCTTGAGAATATCAAACCCTCAAAAAGTGAAAATGAAAGAAACTATTTCTTTTATAACCCCGAAAGTGATAAATTTTGGAATGTTTCCTGCCTCTTTTCTCTCTGCCTTGATCTCTCCCTTTTGATATTAAACTCCATCAATTAGACTCCAATAATTTAATCAAGTTAAATTATTTACATTTAATTCAGCTCCATGTTTAGTTTTTTTTTTTTTTTTTGAGTTGGAGTCTCACTCTGTCGCCCAGACTGGAGTGCAGTGGCCGCTCTCGTCCACTGCAGCCTCGACCTGCTGGGCTCCAGCGATCCTTCCGCCTCAGTCTTCCAAGTAACCGGAACTACAGGCATGCGCTACCACGCCCGGCTGATTTTTTGATTTATTGTAGAGATGAGGTCTCGCTGCCCAGATGGGTCTCGAACCCGCGGGCTCAGGCAATTCACTCATCTCAGCCTCCCAAAGGCGCGGGATTACAGGCTGAGCCACCGAGCCCGGCTAGTTTTTTTTAAATGGGATACTAATACTTTAATATATACAATGCCACTTGGTATCTATTAATGCAGAGTCAAGATTTATATATTTCCATTTCTAAAATAATACTTGTATTTTTTATAAGATGAAATAGTATTTTTCCATAAACGATTCATATCTTGATCATATCTTCAATATAATCCTGTGCTCTAGTCAATTTAAGACAAACTAAACAAAATAATAACTTAATCATGTCATAGATTAGAAATGAAGGAGGAGAGATGCCATTTTACATATCTGAAAATAAATTATTCACCTTGTCATCACACAACACAATCATTACTACTACCATTATCAACACCCTTCCTTCCTTCCTCTAATTGTTCTTAATGCAAGGAAAGTAAGTGCTTTATTCAGTTTATATAATCTCATTTAGTATCACCATAGCCTGACTTCTGAAAATAACGGTTACTGGAGTTTTTGATGCTTGGTTTATTCCAGGCAATGTTGCATGCATTTTCTCTCATTCCTTAACTTATTCACATTGCCTACTTAGATGTCTACTTTCTAACTTCACTCTTTATTACCTTATTTAATTTTTGACTCTGTTTACAAAGTAAGTTTTCACATTTTCACTTTAATGAAAAGGAAGCAATTTTTGCCAGGGATCCTCATTCTGGAGATGTTGGGGAGCAATAAAACAACGAGCTTGCCATTTAGCAAAGAGTATCTATTACGTCAAAAACAAATACCCCAGTGCTGTTTTTCTTTCATTTTGCTTTTTCTTTTCTGATATATCCAAATGGTGAAAACTACAGCTAATCTCACATTAGACCCAGAAAAATGTGTAAAGTAATTGACTCTATAAAAACATTTGGTGAAAGCATGTTATAATGATTTACAAAATACTTTATATAAACCTGCCATAATTCTATTTAAAATTAAATTTCATCCCAACATGTGTTGTTTTACTGTACAGGTAACTGACATTTTTAAAAAATGATAACTAGAAGTGCATCCTAGTACATTTTTCCAAAAAGTATATCATGTCTAGTGTGTGTGTGTATATTCTTTTTACTGCATACAAACATATGTTTTTTAAAATCAAAATTAGGTTATGAACATTTCCTTGTGTTTCTTTTTTAATGTGTACATGGTTGTATAGAATTTTGTTTTTTATATTATTATTTTTAAATTCATTTTTTGACTACATTTTTTATAATAAGCAAAGCAGAAAGTGATTTGTACTAATATTTGTACCATCTCTGATTGCTTTTGCAGCAGATACTCCTAAATAGATCTATTATGTCAAAAATTATAAACATTTTAATGTTCTTGATAAAAAACTGCATGTTTGTGCTTCAGAAATAGTTTACCAATTTACACTTTTACTAGCATTTCTGATTTTTCATATCATTGCAAGAAAGGAGTATTTTTTTTTTTTACAAATTTGCTATTGTTGTAGAAGGAAAATTATACTTCACTTTTATTTAGTATTCTTTATTATTACTGTGAAAGAACATCTTTAAAAACTTGTGTCTTAGTTTTGCATATTTTTTGTGATATTTTCTCTTGGGACCCTAAATTTTTAAAAAATTTATTTTAGATATAAATATATATACATATATACACATACATAAACATACATATACACACACATATATGTGTGTGAATAGAGAGACTGAGTGTTGTTTGTACATAAATACGATTTTCAGAGGAAAAACATTTCTTTATTTCTCTATGGTGATAAAATGATACCCGTACTGCATTTGATTTTCTCATAACATTTTATAAGGAAATATTTTTGAATGATGGAGTCCACAAAGGGCAGTACTGTGATGCTGATGATGCTGACTGCTGTGATAATTTGAGAAATATAGTAATAAAATGACAAGTACCTTGACAATCTTGGATGTCATTCTGAAACAGTGAAAATAAACACTTCCTCCATAGGAATTAGTACCAAAGAATATTTTCCAATATTCTAGCCATTTCTATTTTTAAACTAAATTATAGAGCATTTGGAGATGGTTATTTTCACGGGAGAACATTTTCCTAAATGTTTTTCAATGTCTTTGCTCTAAAATTCAGATGATTCTTCTACCTTCTGGATATGGTGATAAGGAATGGCATTCCTATATTAGCACCATATTTGGCATGTGCAACAGATCTTTCTTAATGATAATACTTATTATGGTAATTCTGCACCTATACCCTTTTCAAGTACAGGGCTCAAGCTTCCATACATATTTGAGTGTGAGACCTGGCAGTTGGGCAGGCTTGCTAGGCTAGCCTGGGTTACCCATTACTCCCTAGCACCTTCCCATGTTTCTAAGTCTGTTTTTGCATTAGAGCCACAGGAAAGTCCTCTTCTGTTCAAGTTTGGATATGGCAACAGTAATATATGAAATCTTCTCCTGGGCGAATAATCTCCATTTCTCAGGGATCAGCAAAGAATTAAACAAAGACTGAATGGAGGCTTTAGGAATATAACAAAGAACCTAAGATGGCATCTGAAGCAGCACAAGACTGGGCAAATATCAGAAACTTCCGACAATTTCATCCATACTGGGACGACAGGGCGTAAAGGAATAGGAAATAGGTCAGAGTATAGGGAGTCATAATTGGGGACCAGCAAAGAGAGGGACTTCTCCCTGAGGGTGGATTAGGGAAAATCTAGGTGAAGTTCCTTTCACAGAATCTGCTGCTTTTTATAGGGTCTCAGTCTCTACTGGGGCTAATGAAGGGTCCTTAGAAGAACTGAGTTAGGTAGGAAATATGAGAACAATTGGTTGCCATGGTGACTTTGAGGCAATGTAAAATACACTGAAGTGTTTTTTGAATTATTACAAATGTATTTTATTATTATATATTATGAGAGTTAAAGCTGTCTTTATTTCTAGTTCTTTAAACATATGTGGACACTTAACAACAACATTGGATTGCCTAGAATTTATCCACCATAAAGAATAATAAAAGATTTTATTATGTGGCTTCTGTCTCTTAGATTTTAATTACTTTAAGAGTAAGGAACTGATTTTCCTACTTCATTTGGCCTCCCAGCAAGCTGCAGCTGGAAATGGATTCTGAAGGCTTAGAAAAGGTAATCTATCTCTGAAAGTCACAGCAGACCAGCTCACTAAGCAGGATCTGGCCTTATATTTCAAATCCTGTGGTGAGAGACTTGATCTTGACTTGGTATACTTTGAACTAAGCATAACTTTAGCATTAGTCTTAGTGACTACACTTATCAATCAAGTCATTTTGTAGTTGAATCAGTTATTTGACTTGTTAAATGAATAACCATAAACTGGTTTACCTGAAGTTCATTTTAGGAGCCAAACTTCAACTTACTAATCACCCTAGGATCAGCCTTCATGCTGCACAGAGATGTATGTCTGCAGGCAATAAATTATTACATTATTCTTTGTTTTGGAATGATATTTATTAATGATTTTAGCCCTCTGGTGAGAATGTGTTTTATACTCTCCCATTTGTTTTCAATCCACTTTAGGTATGTAAGTTGCAGGAATCCACAGTCATAGTCTAACTTCTTTGGTTAATTCTATGTTTCCTTTAAAACAAATCTGGTATAATTTTTGAGGGTTCATTTATTATACTCTGTGACCCTTTTAAAACAATCTCTGATGTGACTACTAAAATTTTGCATTAAAAATACCAATTTTCTTGTAAAACAACTTCTAAGAAAACTAAGAGGGTACATTGACTCTCACACAGAAGTTGGACACCTAAATACCCCACTAACAGCTTTAGATAGATCATTGAGGCAAAAAACCAAAAGAATATCTAAAACTTCAACTTAATGCTCAATCAAAGTATTTAATAGACATCTACAGAACACTTCACCCAACATTTGCTGAGTATATGTTCTTCTCATCAGCACATAGAACATATTTCAAGATTGGTCATATTCTTGGACATAGATCAAGCATGGACAAAGTTCAAAAGATCAAAATAATACCATGCAATATCTCAGATCACAGTGGAATAAAAATAAATATCTCTACCAATAAGATACCCCCCAAAACACACAAAGACATGGACACTAAACAACATTCTGCAGAATGACTTCTCAACATAGAAATCAAGAAAGAAATAAAAAGATTTCTGGAAACAAATGAAACCAAGACACATCTTATCAGAATCTCTGGGATTCCATGAAAACAGTTTAATACTGCTTTCATGCATTTCATTCATAGCATTGCATGCACACATCAAAAACCAGAAAGATCACAAGTAGACAGACAACCTAATGTCACATTTAAAGGAGCAGGAAAGACTAGATTACCTAAATCCTCCTTCGGCAGAAGGATCCACATCACCAAGATAAAAATAACAATTGCAGGACATAGAAGACACAAATATCATAGAAAGGAACAACAAAGACTAAAAGCTGGTTCTTTGAAAAGATAAATAAAATTGATGGACCCCTGGCCATACTGACAAAAAAATAAAATAAAATCAAGAAAGAGGGAGAGAGAAAGTCTAGATAAACACAATTAGAAACACAAAAGGCAATGTCATGACCTTGAAAAAAATTCAAAAGATTGTCAGAGATTACTCTAAAAACCTGTATGCAAATAAACTAGAAACCTAAAGAAAATGGAAGGAAGACTTTCATATCACACGGCTGAAACAAGAAGAAATTGAAGGCTGAAACAAGAAGAAATTGAAAGTCCAAACAGACCAATAACAATCAGGAAATCAACTCAGTCATAAGAAATCTCCCCACCAAAAAAAGCCCCAGACTTGATGGCTTCCCAGCTAATTGAGAAAGGTGTAATTCTCCCTAACACATTTTATAAAGCTAACATCATACTGATACCCCAACCTGGAAAAGACCCAACAAGGAAAGAAAATAACAGGCCAATCTCCATGAAGAGCATAAACACAAAAATTCTAAACAAGATTCTGGCAAATCAGATCTCAAAACACATATCAGGGATCATCCACTATGACCAGGTGGGCTTCATTCCTGGGATGCAGGGCTAGTTCAACATTCACAAGACCATAAATGTAACTCAGTATATCAACAGATGTTAAACCAAGAACCACATGATTATATCATTAGATGAAGAAAAAGCATTTGACAAAATCCGGCATCTTTTCTTGATAAAAACCCTTGAGTATCCAGGCATAGAAGGAACATTTATCAAAACATTAAGAGCCATTGATGATAAACCACAGCCAACATTTTGCTCAATGGGCAGAAGTTAGAAGCATTTCCCCTAAGAACAAGAACAGGACAGGAATGCCCACTCTCACCCATCCTGTAAGTCCTAGTCAGACCAATCAGGCAAGAGAAGGAAATCAGGAGTATCCAAATAGGAAAAGAAGAATTTAACATATCCCTCTTTGTGAACAATATGATTCTATACCTAGAAAGCCCTAGAGATTCTTTCAAAAATCTCACACTGATAATCGACTTTGGTAATGTCTTCGGGTACAAAATCAATGTGCAAAAGACAGTTGTATTTCTATCTCAGCAACAAGCAGGCAGAGAACCAAATAAAAAGCACAATCCCACTCACAATAGCCACAAAGAAAAAGAAATACCTTGACATCCACCTAACCAGAGAAGTGAAATACCTTTACAATGAGAACTATAAAACTCTGTTCAAAGAAATCAAAGATGACACAAACAGAAAAACATTCCTTGCTCATGGACTGAAAGAATCAATATTGTCAAGATGTCCACCTACCCAGGGTAATCTATAGATTTAATGCAATATTCCCCAAATTACCAACATCATTTTTCTCAGTCCTGGAAATGACAATACAGAAATTCAAATGGAAACAAAAAAGAGCACAAATACCCAAAACAATCCTCAGCAAAAGGAACAAAGTTGGAGGTATCACTCTTTCAGACTTTGAACTTTACTACAAGGCTTCAGTAACCAAAACAGCCTGGTATTGGTGCAAGTTTAGGCACATAGACCAATAGAATATGACTGAGATTCTGGAAGCAAAAACTCGGTCTCTCAACAAACTTATTTTTGACAAAGCTACCAATAACAACCACTGGGGAAAGAAGACCATATTTTGCAAATGATGCTTCAAAAACTGACTAAGCACAGGTGGAAAAATGAAACTGAACCCCTACTAATTACCATATACAAAATTCAATTCTAAATGGATCAAAGGCCTAAATGTAAAACCTCAAACTGTGAGAATCCTAGAGGAAAATGTAGGAAACACTCTTATGCATATTGGAGTAGGCAATAGATTCTTGACCAAGTCCCAAAAAGCGAATGCCATAAAAGCTAAGATAGACAAATGGGACCTCATCCAACTGAAAAGCTTTTGGACAGCAAAAGAAACCATCAAGAGAGTGGGGTGGCAGCCCATAGAATGGGAAAAAATATCTGCAAATTATGTATCTGACAAAGGTCTAATATCCAGGATCAACAATAAGCTCTAATGAAGTGGAAGTAAAAGACCAAACAACCCCATTAAAACGTGACCAGATGGCATGAATAGACACTTTTCAAAAGAAGACATACAGTCAACAGATACATGAAAAAATGCTCAGCCTCACTAATCATCAAAGAAATGCAAATCAAAACCGTAATAAGATACCACCAACTCCAGTAAGGATGGCTATCATTAATAAATCAGAAAACAACAAATGCTGGTGCAGGTGCAGAGAAAAGGCAATGCTTCTACACTGTTGATGGGAGGACAAGCTAGTTCAATCTCTATGGAAAGCAGTGTGGCAATTCCTAAAATAACTAAAAATTGACCTTCCATGTGATCCAGCAGTCCGCCTTCTGAGAATATGCCCAGAGGAACATGAATTGTTCTACAAAAAAGACACCTGCACACACATGTTTATTGCCACACTATTCACAATAGCAAAAATATGAAACCAACCTTATTGCATCAAAAGTGGACTGGATAAAGAAAATGTGATACACACACACACACACACACACACACACACACACACACACACACGATGGAGTTTTACAAGCCACAAAGAAGAACAAATTCATGGACTTCACACCAAATTGTATGGAGTTGGAGACCACCATACTCAGTGATCAATCACAGAAACAAAGAACTGAATACCACATGCACTCCCTCATAAGTGAGACCTGAACATTAGTCACATTAGCACTGGGCCCTGCTAGGGGAAGGAAGGAAAGAAGGGTGGCATGAAACAACACAAAGGGCGCCTGGTCCTATACTGGAGGAGTAAGGGCCAGTTGGAGGCCCAAACTATACCTGTATGTCACCTATATATGTAATCCTTGCTTGTATCCAATATCTCTATAATAAAATAAAACCTAATAGGCCTGGCATGGTGGCTCAAGCCTGTAATCCCAGCACTTTGGGAAGCCAAGGTAAGAGAATTGCCTGAGCCCATGGGTTCAAGAACAGCCTGGGCAACTTGGCAAGACCTCATCTCTACAATAAATCAAAAAATTAGCTGGGCATGGTAGCATGTGCCTGTAGTTCCAGCTACCTGGAAGGATAAGGGGAAAGGATTGCCTGAGCCCAGCAAGTCACTGCTGGAGTGGCCATGAGTGTACCACTGCACTCCAGCCTGGGTGACGGAGTGAGATTCCAACTCAAAATAAATAAATAAATAATAAATGAAAAAACATAGCCCAAGCCCAGATGGCTTTGCTGGTGTATTCTAGCAAACATTCAAAAAATTACTATGAATCCTCTCAAACTCTTTCTTAACACAGAAAAGATGAAATACTTCCCAACTCATTCTGTGAGGCCAGTATTAACCTCAATACAAGAACCAGAAAAATATATTACAAAAATAATGTACCAATATCTTTTATGAGTGTAGAAAGCCTTAACAAAATACTAGTCAACTGAATCTAGTAACATACAAAAAAGATTATATACCCTTACCAAGTGGGAATTATTCCAGGAAGGCGAGGTTGGTTTTACACTGGAAAATCAATTAATATAAAAGCCATGTTAATAGGATAAAGTAGAAAAACCACTTGGTCATTGCAATAGATACAGAATGACATTTGACAAGATCCAACAACTTTTCATGATTAAATAAAAAAATTACTGACTTTTTGACCAGGTGTGGTGGTTCACTTCTATAATCCAACTACCTTGGGAGGCCTGGGCAGAAGGATCACTTAAGACCAGGAGTTTGAAACCAGCCTAGTGAGATCCAATTCTAAAAAGAAAAGAAAAGAAAAGAAAAAAAAATTAGCTAGCTGTGGTGGCATGTACCTGTAGTTCCAGCTACCCAGAGGCCTGATGCAGAAGGATCACTTGAGCCTAGGAGCTTTAGGTTGCTGTGACTGATGACTGCACTGTACTCCAGCCTGAGTGACAGAGTGAGACCCTGCTTCAAAAAAGCAAAGCAAAACAAAACAAAACAAAATCAACATTTAAAAGCAATAGTATTTTTCCAAGGAATTATTTGCCGTCAACATTAATTAAACTGTGCTTTTCTTGATTTTTCAAAGTAAAGGTACTTTTGATAGTAAATTTGTACCCACAACATTGAGAAAAACAGACTTATAGTAAGTTAGATTTGGGTGGGGAAAAGGGAAGTACTTTCTGGAGTATCATTAGTTTTTTCAGACTTTGTAACCACCTCCCAAGAAACATGCTTAAGAACTAGCTCATAATATTTTCTTCAGTACCCATGAAAATATTTTCATGGAAATTTTACTACATGTCATTGCACTTGCTTAAAGTTCTTATTTTGTCTCACAATATTTCCCTTTCAGAAATGGGTATTTTTGAATTTCTGGGAAGATGGCAGCTTAACCAGTTAGGCTGCATGTCCCTGTGTGTGTGAGGGATTGTGTGGACAATTCAGTCTGTATTTCTGTGTATAAGTGGGAGTGTGAGAGGCTGACTGAGTGAGGACTCCAGAGCAAGAGACCAAGGCCCCCTCCTGGTGAAGCCGCTGGTGCTGCAGTTGCTCTGCTTGGACCCTAATGCTTCCCAGAACACAGAAGCTAAGGCCATTTTCTAAAATCAGCAGAGCTTTCCCTGGGAAGAACCACAGTGCTGGACTGAATGCTGGCAGCGGTGGCCATGGAGGGAGTGCAGCAAGGGTGCCTAAGGCAGAAAACAGCTGGGAGAATCCACCCTGAGCCTGGACTGGACTCCAGAGTCTTGCCACAGGATCCTAAGATCCGGAGACTGTGGTAGCTGCTGGAGAGGGAGCTATCAATCCCTTTGGTGACAGGAACAGCAGCCAGCAGGAGAAACTTACCAGACTCTCTAATGCCTGGGAAAAGAAGTGCTCTAGGGCAGCCTCTGTGGAACAGCATAACTGCATCTTGAGACCAGGTGCTATCTCTGTGCTGCATTTGTGCTGCTCTTTACAACCTCGGAGAATATTGCCTCCAGTGCACATGCACTGGTGGATAAAGACAGATGCACAACCCCAGATCATCCACACTCCAACCCGAGCCAGCTGCTGGGTAATAGATGCCAACAGCAGAACTGCCTGAGATGAGAAGGAGGCTGGTTTGTGCCTAACTGACTACCCCCCTCCCCCACCCCCAGTAACAAGTGAAAGAGATCAGAAAGGCAGGGTAGAGACAGAAGGCCCCATTCTTCTGCCATGAACTGGATGCCCTGGGAGCTGTGATAAAACTGGGAGTAGGGGGAGGGAGAAGGGGATGAGATCCCAAGAGATGCTGTGTCAAGTTATTTCAGCCCCTTTCTCTCACACAGGTATGCAACGACCACAATTTCAGGCAGCTGGGGTTGAAGAGTCTAACATCTTAAGTTCCAACAGTGAATAGGGAACCTGCAGTTACAGCCCTGCAGTCACAGAACCCTCTCAAAGAGACATACTAAAGTGTGGTATTTGTTTGTTTGTTTGATTATCTCATTTGGTTGCTTTATTTGGTGGTTGGTTTTCTCTTTCCTACTCTTATTTCCTCTTTTTCTCTCTTCTTCCTCCTTTATTGCCGGAGACCTGCTCCAGCCGGTTCAGGGTACCCCAAAGGTGGAGACTGCGTCGGTGATTGGGGGGAAGAAGAACGAGAGAGAGAGAAAGAAAGAGACTGGACTCCAGTCTAGTGCAGAAGCGATGTGTGTTACTGGGAATTACAACGGGTCTTTTATACACAAAGTCAGATGT